>NC_088216.1:88762090-88909590 GCF_036934945.1 Oncorhynchus masou masou
ACACACTACACTATACAAGCTACACATGCTATACACACTATACACACAGCATCCCTCAGCCTCTCTCTCTTTCTCTCTCAAAGTCTCTGAAGCAAAGGGGACAGTCAGGCGTAGACGGATCCGCTTTCACTGCAGGGTGTTGCCTTTGCTTGCGGTAGGGCAGATATTGCTGCGTTGGCTCATAGCCACGAGACTCCAGAGCTGAACGATTACATAGCCTGGCTGGCGTCCGCTTAGATCTATCTAAGCACCAGACTGGGTGGGATAATACACTGATTCCTTGTTGTTTGTGTCCTAAATGGCACCCTATTCCCTTCATAGTGCACTACTTTTGACCAGAGCCCTATGGGGGTGCACTATAAAGTAGGGTACTAGGAAGGGAATAGGGTGTCATTAAGGAAAACAGCCCTTACCGAGAAGCACTGAGTACTCTCCTCTCCATATTCTACATACATTACAAGTCATTTACAGCCAATCCCCAGACGTAATATAAAGCACTGATTTGTCAGGCTGGTCTGCAGGGAAAGGTTATCCGGTGCCCGAGGCTCAGAGCCACTAAGGATGTGGATGGGTGTGTGTGTGTGCTTTCTCCGTGTTAATTTGTGTGTGTGTGTGTGCTTTCTCCATGTTTTTTTGTGTGTGTGTGCGTGTGTGTGAGCTTTCTCCATGTTTATTTGTGTGTGTGCTTTCTCCATGTGTGTGTGTGCATGTGTGTGTGTGCTTTCTCCATGTTTATTTGTGTGTGTGTGTGTGTGTGCTTTCTCCATGTTTATTTGTGTGTGTGTGTGTGTGTACAATTCACCTTCTCCACTGTTGTTTGTGCTGAGGTCCAACAACAAGGAGAACACATCTGCTGGTATTACCCTAACCAGATGGACTGGCTTCTCACCTCAACACTTTAGTATGCACCGATATTTCTATTGCATATTCATGGTCACTGACTCAAAAGGTCACAAGAAGAAATGTGTTATCGGCTGTGCACTAAATGCTTCCCTCTTCCCTATATACTGCACTACCTTTTTTTTGTCTCTGGTCAAACGTAGTGTACTATATAGGGTGTCCGTTCAGGACGCAGTGAATTAGTCATAAAAAATACAATTTGGAGACAAATGCTTCAAGTACATAGAGTAGCTTTCAGTGTGATGTTCTGAACAACACATTGTTATTGGAACAGAAAGGTTTACAGATGGAAAGTTAGGGGGTTCCTACAGCAAGATTTACAGATGGATTAGTTAGAGGGTTCCTACAGAAAGGTTTACAGATGGTTTTCAGATGGAGAGTTAGGGGGTTCCTACAGAAAGGTTTACAGAAGAGATATGTGAAAAACACCTTGAGGGTTGATTCTAAACAGCGTTTGCCGTGTTTCAGTCGATATTATGGAGTTAATTTGGAAAACAGTTCGCCATTTTGATGACTGAATTTTCGTTTTTTTTTGGTACCCAAACGTGATGTACAAAACGGAGCGATTTCTCCTACACAAATAATCTTTCAGGAAAAACTGAACATTTGCTATGTAACTGAGTCTCCTCATTGAAAACATCCAAAGTTTTTCAAAGGTAAATGATTTTATTTGAATCCTTTTCTGGTTTTGGTGCAAATGTTGCCCGCTAAATGCTACGCTAAATGCTACGCTAGCTATCAATACTCTTACACAAATGCTTGTTTTGCTATGGTTCAAAAGCATATTTTGAAAATCTGAGATGACAGTGTTGTTATGAAAAGGCTAAGCTTGAGAGCTATCACATTAATTTCATTTCATTTGCGATTTTCATAAATAGTTAACGTTACGTTATGCTAATGAGCTTGAGGCTATAACTGGATATAGGTTTTTTTCATAGCCAAACGTGAACAAAACGGAGCGATTTGTCCTACACAAATAATATTTTTTCGAAAACCTGAACATTTGCTATCGAACTGAGAGTCTCCTCATTGAAAACATCTGAAGTTCTTCAAAGGTAAATTATTTTATTTGAATGATTTACTTGTTTTTGTGAAAATGTTGCTGGCTGAATTTTAGGCTTATAGCTATGCTAGCTATCAATACTCTTACACAAATGCTTGTTTAGCTATGGTTGAAAAGCATATTTTGAAAATCTGAGATGACAGTGTTGTTAACAAAAGTCTAAGCTTGAGAGCAAATATATTTATTTCATTTGCGATTTTCATGAATAGTTAACGTTGCGTTATGCTAATGACTCATACTTCCGGCGCCGACAGAGATGGCCGCCTCGCTTCGCGTTCCTAGGAAACTATGCATTTTTTTTTTTACGTGTTATTTCTTACATTAGTACCCCAGGTCATCTTAGGTTTCATTACATACAGTCGAGAAGAACTACTGTATATAAGATCAGCGTCAACTCACCATCAGTACGACCAAGAATATGTTTTTCGCGACGCGGATCCTGTGTTCTGCCTCACAAACACGGCAACGGAATGGACCGCATGCAGCGACCCAAAAAAAAACGACTCCGAAAAAGAGGGAAACGAGGCGGTCTTCTGGTCAGACTACGGAGACGGGCACATCGTGCCCCACTACCTAGCATTCTTCTTGCCAATGTCCAGTCTCTTGACAACAAGGTTGATGAAATCCGAGCAAGGGTAGCATTCCAGAGGGACATCAGAGACTGTAACATTCTGTGCTTCACGGAAACATGGCTCACTGGAGAGACGCTATCCGAAGCGGTGCAGCCAACGGGTTTCTCCACGCATCGCGCCGACAGAAACAAACACCTTTCTGGTAAGAAGAGGGGTGGGGGCGTATGCCTTATGGCTAACGAGACATGGTGCGATGAAAGAAACATACAGGAACTCAAATCCTTCTGTTCACCTGATTTAGAATTCCTCACAATCAAATGTAGACCGCATTATCAACCAAGAGAATTCTCTTCGATTATAATCACAGCCGTATATATTCCCCCCCAAGCAGACACATCGATGGCTCTGAATGAACTTTATTTAACTCTTTGCAAACTGGAAACCATTTATCCGGAGGCTGCATTCATTGTTGCTGGGGATTTTAACAAGGCTAATCTGAAAACAGGACTCACTAAATTTTATCAGCATATCGATTGCGCAACCAGGGGTGGAAAAACCTTGGATCACTGTTACTCTAACTTCCGCGACGCATATAAGGCCCTGCCCCGCCCCCCTTTCGGAAAAGCTGACCACGACTCCATTTTGCTGATACCTGCCTACAGACAGAAACTAAAACAAGAAGCTCCCACGCTGAGGTCTGTCCAACGCTGGTCCGACCAAGCTGACTCCACACTCCAAGACTGCTTCCATCACGTGGACTGGGACATGTTTCGTATTGCATCAGATAACAACATTGACGAATACGCTGATTCGGTGTGCGAGTTCATTAGAACGTGCGTTGAAGATGTCATTCCCATAGCAACGATTAAAACATTCCCTAACCAGAAACTGTGGATTGATGGCAGCATTTGCGTGAAACTGAAAGCGCGAACCACTGCTTTCAATCAGGGCAAGGTGTCTGGTAACATGACCGAGTACAAACAGTGCAGCTATTCCCTCCGCAAGGCTATCAAACAAGCTAAGCGTCAGTACAGAGACAAAGTAGAATCTCAATTCAACGGCTCAGACACAAGAGGCATGTGGCAGGGTCTACAGTCAATCACGGACTACAGGAAGAAATCCAGCCCAGTCACGGACCAGGATGTCTTGCTCCCAGGCAGACTAAATAACTTTTTTGCCCGCTTTGAGGACAATACAGTGCCACTGACACGGCCTGCAACAGAAACATGCGGTCCCTCCTTCACTGCAGCCGAGGTGAGTAAAACATTTAAACGTGTTAACCCTCGAAAGGCTGCAGGCCCAGACGGCATTCCCAGCCGCACCCTCAGAGCATGCGCAGACCAGCTGGCTGGTGTGTTTACGGACATATTCAATCAATCCCTATACCAGTCTGCTGTTCCCACATGCTTCAAGAGGGCCACCATTGTTCCTGTTCTGACAAACGAAACCGGGTCTTCCGTCATCATGAATTGCCTAGTCAAGCCCTGTGCCCACTCCACTGGGTCCACAGGACTTCCTGACACTGGGACAAGAGGAATACCTATGCCCCCAGGTGGTGATCAAGCAGGGTCTCGAGGTAACTTCCTGGGGCCGCCCCCAGGTGGTGAGGGTAGGTACAACATCTCCTCCCCGCTGATCCTCAACACTGGGGCCCCACAAGGGTGCATTCTGAGCCCTCTCCTGTACTCCCTGTTCACCCACGACTGCGTGGCCACGCACGCCTCCAACTCAATCATCAAGTTTGCGGACGACACAACAGTGGTAGGCTTGATTACCAACAACGACGAGACGGCCTACAGGGAGGAGGTGAGGGCCCTCGGAGTGTGGTGTCAGGAAAATAACCTCACACTCAACGTCAACAAAACTAAGGAGATGATTGTGGACTTCAGGAAACAGCAGAGGGAACACCCCCTATCCACATCGATGGAACAGTAGTGGAGAGAGTAGAAAGTTTTAAGTTCCTCGGCATACACATCACAGACAAACTGAATTGGTCCACTCACACAGACAGCATCGTGAAGAAGGCGCAGCAGCGCCTCTTCAACCTCAGGAGGCTGAAGAAATTCGGCTTGTCACCAAAAGCACTCACAAACTTCTACAGATGCACAATCGAGAGCATCCACCAATCTTCTCCTTTCTCTTCTGATGACCAGGTGGCGAGCTGGCGGGCTGTATCACCGCCTGGAACGGCAACTGCTCCGCCCTCAACCGTAAGGCTCTCCAGAGGGTAGTGAGGTCTGCACAACGCATCACTGGGGGCAAACTACCTGCCGTCCAGGACACCTACACCACCCGATGTTACATGAAGGCAATAAAGATCATCAAGGACATCAACCACCCGAGCCACTGCCTGTTCACCCCACTATCATCCAGAAGGCGAGGTCAGTACAGGTGCATCAAAGCTGGGACCGAGAGACTGAAAAACAGCTTCTATCTCAAGGCCATCAGACTGTTAAACAGCCACCACTAACATTGAGTGGCTGCTGCCAACACACTGACAGGCTACGAGAGGTCTCCCTGTCTGTCACTGTGTTGGACAGGCTACGAGAGGTCTCCCTGTCTGTCACTGTGTTGGACAGGCTAAGAGAGGTCTCTCTTGTCTGTCACTGTGTTGGACAGGCTATGAGGGGTCTCTCTTGTCTGTCACTGTGTTGGACAGTAAGAGAGGTCTCTCTTGTCTGTCACTGTGTTGGACAGGCTAAGAGAGGTCTCTCTTGTCTGTCACTGTGTTGGACAGGCTAAGAGAGGTCTCTCTTGTCTGTCACTGTGTTGGACAGGCTAAGAGAGGTCTCTCTTGTCTGTCACTGTGTTGGACAGGCTATGAGGGGTCTCTCTTGTCTGTCACTGTGTTGGACAGGCTGTGAGAGGTCTCTCTTGTCTGTCACTGTGTTGGACAGGCTAAGAGAGGTCTCTCTTGTCTGTAACTGTGTTGGACAGGCTATGAGGGGTCTCTCTTGTCTGTCACTGTGTTTTTTGTATATTCTTTTCAATACGGGACGCGACTGTGGATTGTTAACGATATGTACAAGATGGCAGTACTGATATAAAAAAACAAAATAGCAATTAGAATGTGAACAGTCCGTCTGTTGGTTATTCAATATTCAGGACATATGTTATTATCCTGATTCTGTATCTGTCCAGCTGTGATCTGCCAACGATGCCTCTCCACCCGACAAATTAAGTTAATTTTATGCACACTTCGACAATAATAAAATCATGCTGTGCGTGAGGGCCCCCCCACCGAACCAGTGATCTCGCGCTCCGAGGCTGACATCAGTAAGGTCTGTATTCAGGTCAACACTCACAAGGCCACTCAGAACAGCAGGCAGGGCATATTCACAATCATATTTTAACCTCTCCTTATTAATTGTCCCAGTCTGTAATCCCCACGTCTTAAATTAACCACCATTCATTCCTGTTCCCAAGAACTCTAAGGCTTAATGCCACAATAATTACCGCCCTGTATCACTCACATCTGTAATCATGAAGTGCTTTGAGAGGCTGGTAATGGCTCACATCAACTCCATCATCCCAGACACCCTAGACCCACTCCAATTTGCATACCGCACCAACAGATCCACAGATGGCGCAATGTCATTTGCTCTCCACACTGCCCTCATCCAAGAGGAATACCTACAGTAGCTCTGAATCCACGATATGACAGAGGTTGAAAAGCCATAGCACTTAAGTGTTTTTTCCAACAACAGGTTATGGTCAACAATATCAAAGGCTGCATTGAAATCTAACAGTACATCTCCCACAATCTTCTTATTATCAATTTCTTTCAACCAATCATCAGTAATTTGTGTCAGTGCAGTACATGTTGAGTGCCTTTCTCTATAAGCATGCTGAAAGTCTACTGTTAATTTGTCTGGTCAAACAGTTTGCTAAGAGCAGCTGATATGTCTGCTGTTAGAACCAGTAAAACCCACTTTACCACTCGTGGGAATTCGCAGAATTATTTTGGCTTCCCAACAGGCCTGAGGACAAAGACTTTCCTCTAGGCTCAGATTAAAGATATGACAGATAGGAGTGACTATAGAGTCAGCTACCATCCTCAGTAGTTTTCCATCTTGGTTGTCAATGCCAGGAGGTTTGTCATTATTGATCGATAACAATTTTTCCAACTCTCCAACACTAACTTTACAAAATTCAAACTTGCACTGATTTTCTTTCATTTTTTAAATGTGTTATGCATGAATACAACTGCTTTTGTCGTGGGCATTTCCTACTCACTTTGCCAATGAAACAATCATTAAAAAAATTGAAAACATAATGGTTTTGTGATGAATGAGCCATCTGATTCGATGACAGATGGAGTTGAATTTGTCTTTCTGCCCATAATTTCATTTGAAGTACTTCAAAGTGGTTTTCCATCTTTATATCATTGATCTTGGCTTCACAATACAGTTTCTTCTTTTAGTTGAGTTTAGTCACATAATTACTCAATTTGCCGTAAGTCAGTCAGTCAGATGTGCAGCCAGACTTATTAGCCACTTCCTTTTGCCCCAACTCTTTCAACCAATACAGTTGTTCATTTCCTCATCAATCCATGGAGCCTCAACAGTTCTAACAGTCAGTTCCTTAACAGGTTCATGTTGATCAATCATTGGAAGAAGCAATTTCATAAATTCATCAAGTGCAGCATCTGGATGCTCCTCATTAATCACATCAGATCAAACAAATATTTTCAACATCATCCACATAAGAGTCACAGCAAAATATTTTGTATGATCTCTTATACACTATTTTAGACCCTGCTGTTGGGACTTTGTCTTTCCTGGATATAGCCACTATATTGTGATCACTGCATCCAATCCGTACAGATATAGCTTTAGAACAAAGTTCTACAGTATTTGTAAAAATGTGATCGATACATGTGGATGATCTTGTTCCTGTAGTGTTTGTAAACACCCTGGTAGGTTGATTAATAACCTGAACCAGATTACAGACACTGGTTACAGTAAGAAGTTTTCTCTTGAGCAGTTAGCTTGATGAAAACCAGTCAATATTCAGGTTCACAAGAAAGTAGACCTCTGTTTACATCACACACACCATGAAGCATTTCACACATATTATTTAGATACTGACTGTTAGCCCCTGGTGGTCTATAGCAACACCCCAAAAGAAAAGGCTTCAGATGTGCCAAGGGAACCTGCAACCACAACACTTCAATAACACCTGACATAAGATCTCCTCTAAGCATTACAGGGACGTGGCTCTGAATATATACAGCAACACCTCCCCTATAAGCATTCCTGTCTCTTCTACACAGTAAAAACTGGAGAGTGTTTTTTCTGGAGTTAAAATTATTTTCCTCTCAAGTAGTGAAATGAAATCATTTTAGAGTGTAATTATTACCTGCGGCCGCTAGAGTGGGAGAAAGAAAAATACAGATTCAATTCTATTGGAGTTAAACAGCATGACCACTAATGTTGGTTAAATTTCAATTTTGCCACCATAAACAGAAGTTCTTCATTTCTAAACATGCATTAGAATTACAGGTAAGTTCACAGTTAAATTTGTGTGCAAATTAAAAATGTTGAGCAACATTACAGCTAGCTAGCATTGTAGTGTAGGCTTACTGCTACTGCACGGTTTACATAGTCAGATGCTAATGTGAGCATCTAGCTAGAGCTAATTAACTAGCTACAGTAACATTAAACATTATAGCTAGCTAGCATTGTAGTGTAGGCTTACTGTTACTGCACGGTTTACACATATAGTCAGATGCTAATGTGAGCATCTAGCTAGAGCTAATTAACTAGCTACAGTAACATTAAGTTACACCACTCTTAGTGGTTTATGGACAGTAAGTATGCCCAGTGGTTTGGTGCATCACCTGTTTGACATTTTCAACAGAGCGGTATTAGTATTAGCTATTATTAGTAGCTGGCGGACTGTGTTTTACTCTGAAAAGTGAGCTGTTAGCAGACAATTAGCGGCAGTTGGTCTGTGCTACGTGTGTGTTTCACCCAAGTTTCGAGCTATTAGACCATTTTTAACTGCTGTTTGGTCGGTAAGACACGTGCGTTTTACTCTGAAAAGAGAGCCCGTTAGTAGACAGTATTTAACGGCAGGCAGGTCGATGCAACATGTGTTTTACTGTAAAAATTGTAATTATATTTGTGTTAATGCGATTTAAATGAACTTTTCTTTGTCATCAAGGATGCAGGCTGTACGCGTGAAGTACGGCGTTTGTCAGAAGTACATTTGTTATGAGGGGCCTTCAAATGACCTTCAAATCCTTTTTTGGATTGTGGTGTGTGAAAAGTTTCAAATTTCACACAATGTCCTATGGAACAACATACTTATACGGACACACTTTAAATATACTTACTTTAAATCTACTGTCAAATTGATTGCCGATTTCCTTGCTGATAATGAATACAAAGCAAACTTGTGCCTCCCCAAATCACAGATCAGTCATAGAGTGGTTTATGTTTTTAGGGAGTTGGCTAAATATTTGTAGCTGTGCTCATTGTCTTTGCCGGTCATTAACGGTTTTAAAGAATAAGTAATACTAAAATTTGTATGCCGCTACAATCTCAGTGTTGATAGCTATCTGGTGTATTGCTATAATACTCAGACTGTTGTTATAATAATTCAGTACGTGGCTGTAGTTGACAGGCTGTAGACTGCATATAATTGGAATTGACGTGGAAAGGAGCACTAAGTCAGTTTTGGGGTTACGATGTTCACCTAAAGATGACCTCTTGATTTCTGTCTTCTGTTCTGGTTTTTCTCAAAAAAATACACAACATATTTAATCAATAAGGTTGTGCAATCTTATTTTGTCTTCACAGTTGCCAATAAATTTGACATTCCAACCTTGGACTTAAAAGTCTATGATGAATCAAAGACTGAAGTTGATGAGGAGGTGTTTGAGTTTTTTCTAAAGAAACAATACCTTGGTCTGCTGGAGATTCGTTTTCCCCAAGACCCAAATCCTGATGGTGAGTTGCTTATTAGCTTAGAACTTCACAGTCATCCATACAGTCCTGGCTAGCCATGTTGTTCTGAGTTTAAGTGAGACAAGCAGATATATCTGCTGATTTCTTTTTCTCGTTTTGATATTTTAAAATGATCTTTGTTTCTGCGCTCACCTCTCCCACCCCTTTTAGAACGGTAGTGGGTCTAATCAATTTAAAATGTAACATTTTTGCATTCCGCTTGTCATTAACAAAAGTCCTCTAATCATAATAATGGATGTTTACACCTAAATGTGTTATAATTACAGTGTTAATCACACCAGTTAACATGATTGCGCGATACGTTGAGCTGCTCTGCAAGTAGCTCCTTGTCAAAATGCAGTGGAGACAAGGAGGGGGACTTCGAAGGCACCATTATCTTGCAGCAGAGTTCTGCTACAAGAAAGACAGCTGAGGATAATTGTCTCTCATGTAAGTACTGCACATTTCCAGTTTAAACAAATGCCAAACTTGAAGATACAGTGATACATGACATGAATAAATTACATCAACTATTTCATTGATGTTTTAAAAGTGTTAGTGTGTTCCTTTTTTAAATTACTCCAACTTAGATGATTGAAGACTGTCTGCAGAACAAACCTGGAGGAGAGAGGAGAGAGGAGAGAGGAGAGAGGAGAGAGGAGAGAGAAGAGAGAGAGAGAGAGAGAGAGAGAGAGGAGGAGAGAGAGGAGGAGAGAGAGAGAGAGAGAGAGAGGGAGAGAGAGAGAGGAGGGAGAGAGGGAGAGAGAGAGGAGAGGGGGGGAGAGAGGAGAGGGAGGAGAGAGAGGGGAGAGAGGGAGAGAGAGAGAGAGAAGAGAGAGAGAGAAGAGGAGAGAGAGGGAGAGGGGAGAGAGAGGGAGAGAGGGAGAGAGAGGGGAGAGAGGGAGGGAGAGAGAGAGGAGAGAGGGGAGAGAGAGAGGAGAGGATCATGAATGAGTATGTTCGGACAAAAAGCCTAACAGATAGCAGAAGACGCGATATGGTCAAGATATTGGTTGCACAAATGACAAGTGAACATTGGTATATGTCATATACTCATTACATACCTTACCGCCAAACACAATTTTTAGCATCAATACTTTTGCTTGGATCTCAGGTGCTTTCCACCTGGCTACTCCGACCACGGTCAACAGCCCTGCACCCCTCACTGCAACTTGCCCAAGCCTTCCCCATTTCTCATTCAGCTAAATCCAGATAGATTATGTTCTAAAAGTGGTGCAAAATCTGGACTCCTACAAATCAGCAGGGCTAGACAATCTGGACCCTCTCTTACTAAAATGACACGCCACAATTGTTGCAAACCCTATTACTAGCTTGGTCAACATCGCTTTCGTATTGTCTGAGAACCCCAAAGACTGGAAAGCTGCCGCAGTCATCCCCCTCGTTAAAGGGGGAAACACTCTAGACCCAAACTGCTACAGACCTAAATCTATCCTTCCCTGCTTATCTAAGGTCTTCAAAAGCCAAGTTAACAAACAGATCACCGACCATTTCGAATCCCACCGTAACTTCTCCACTATGCAATCTGTTTTCCGATCTGGTCACGGGTGCACCGCAGCCACGCTCAAGGTTCTAAACGACATCATAACCGCCATGGATAAGAGACAATACTGTGCAGCTGTATTTATCGAACTGGCCAAGACTTTCGACTCTGTCAATCACAACATTCTTATTGCCAGACTCAACAGCCTTGGTTTCTCAAATGACTGCCTTGCCTGGTTCACCAACTACTTCTCTGACAGAGTTCAAATCGGAGGGCCTGTTGTCCGGACCTCTGGAAGTCTCTATGGGGATGCCACAGGTTTCAATCCTCGGGCCGACTACTTTCTCTGTATACATCAATGAGGTCGCTCTTGCCTCTGGTGATTCTCTGATCCACCTAGGTGTAGGGGTGGCAAGTAGCCTAGTGGTTAGAGTGTAGGGGTGGCAGGTAGCCTAGTTCTCCTGACCTCTGGCTGTCTCTGTGGGGGTGCCACAGGGTTCAATTCTCGGAGTTCAATTCTCGGTCTGACTCCTTTCTCCGTACACATCAATGATTTCGATCTTGTTGCTGGTGATCCACCTATATGCAGACGACACCATTCTGTATACTTCTGGTCCTTCTTTGGACACTGTGTTAACTAACCTCCAGACGAGCTTCAATGCCATACAACTCTCCTTCCGTGGCCTCCAACTGCTCTTAAAGGCAAGTAAAACTAAATGCATGCTTTCAACCGATTGCTGCCCACACCTAACCACCCGTCCAGCATCACTACTCTGGACAGTTGTGACTTAGAATATGTGGACAACTACAAATACCTAGGTGTCTTGTTAGACTGTAAACTCTCCTTCCAGACTCACATTAAGCATCTACAATCCAAAATTCTATCTAGAACCTGCTTCCTATTTCACAACAAAGCATCCTTCACTCATGTTGCCAAACATACCCTAAAACTGACCATCCTACTGATCATCCGACCATCCGACTTCAGCAATGTCATCTACAAAATAGCCTCCAACACTCTACTCAGCAGATTGGATGCAATCTATCACAGTGCCATCCATTTAGTCACCAAAGCACCATACACTACCCACCATTGCGACCTATACGCTCTCATTGGTTGGCCCTCGCTTCATACTCGTCGCCAAACCCACTGGCTACAGGTCAACTATAGGTCGTTGCTTGGTAAAGCCCCACCTTATCTCAGCTCACTGGTCACCATAGATACACCCACCCGCAACATGCACTCCAGCAGGTATATTTCACTGGTCACCCCCAAAGCCAATTCCTCTTTGGCCACCTTTCCTTCCAGTTCTCTGCTGCCAATGACAGGAATTAACTGCAAAATCACTGAAGCTGCAGACTCCTCTCCCTCACTAGATTTAAGCACCAGCTGTCAGAGCAGTTCACATATCACAGCAGCTGTACATAGCTCATGTGGCTATGTTTATTTATTCCATGTGTAACTCTGTGTTGTTGTTTGTGTCACACTGCTTTGCTTTATCTTGGCCAGGTCGCACTTGTTCTCAACTAGCCTACCTGGTTAAATCAAGGTGAAATAAATAAAAACAGTAAAGTATGTGTGTGTTTCAAGGACAAGTCCTTCAAGGTGTGTTAAAGAGGACTATGCCAAGGGCATCATTGCCTTGTTCCCATACCTGGCCATTCCTAGGAGCAAGTTTGGTTATGTATGTAAATACATTAAAAACCTTTAACTCTCTCGGTGTCACGCCCGGACCTTAGAGAGCTTTTTATGTCTCTATTTTGGTTTGGTCAGGGTGTGATTTGGGTGTTTTTTTTGGGGGCCGGGTATGGTTCTCAATCAGGACAAGCTGTCTATCGTTGTTTCTGATTGGGAACCACACTTAGGTAGCCTTTTCCCACCAGTGTTTTGTGGGTAGTTATTTTCTGTTTAGTGTTCTGCACCTGGCAGGACTGTGTTGGTTTCATTTCTCGCTTTGTTGGTTTTTTTGTTCTCGTGTTCAGTTTTAAATAAAATCATCAACACTTATCACGCTGCATTTTGGTCCGATCCTTCTTTATGCAATGATGACACTGGGACTCTTACGCCTTACAATTTTTTTCCAGAATGTCAATATTTAAATTGTTGTTTGACTGTTTGGTGATGTTTTAGGAGCATTATTACGATGCAGAAGATGTATGTTTAACATGGAGACTGAAATGTGTTCAAAGGGAAGCATCGGAGGGACGACAGAAGACCATGCGTCAGTCATTGAAGTGTAAGTGATTTTCATCCTGTTTAGTCTCATTCGTGACTAGAGAATAATTGTTTGAACATCTGTTTAAGCTAGTGTTTTTTAGTCTCTTAGTATTTCTTAGTAGTAATTCTGTTTGAGTCAAATAAATCCTACTTTTCATCTGACATATCTGCATGCCATCCTTGCAGAGTTTCCGAGTCTTTAAATTTTTTTTTTTTTAATTCTATCTTATGACAAAATTGTATGCTTGTATAGAGCAGACAAACACTGTCACTATCGTCGTCATGGAAATGACCGGACCAAGGTGCAGCATAGTGAGCGTACATTTCTTTTTATTTATAAATGTCGTCAACAAAACAAAGAATAAGGAAACAACCGTGAAGCTTACTTTTGGCAATACAGGCCACTATAACAAAGTCAACTACCCACGACTCAGGTGGCAAAACTAGTTTAGTATGATTTCCAATCAGAGACAACGATACAGCTGTCCCTGACTGAGAACCATACCCGGCCAAAACATAGAAACAGAAAACATAGAATGCCCACCCCACATCACACCCTGACCTAACCAAATAGAGAAATAAAAATGTCTCTAAGGTCAGTGCGTGACACACCCAGTAATCTGTAAAAGTTTCACTGTGTTACAGTGAAAGCCTGTGTTGTGAGGCCATTGCCCTGATGAAGCATACAGCTGATGAAGCAATTGTTAAGGCGAAGATGAAGCAGACGTTTCTCCTATTGTCAAAAAGATGGTTCATGACCGAGTGAAGTCCTCTGAAATATTCACAGCGTTTGCAGGTTTCCTAGACATAGCAGGAATGGTATGTGGATCTATCACTGTTACAGTTGCCGGTCCTTAATCCTAATAACTACTTTTTTGTTTTTTTAGCCCCGTTTTCTCCCCAATTTCGTGGTATCCCATTGTTTTAGTAGCTACTATCTTGTCTCATTGCTACAATTCCCGTACGGGCTCGGGAGAGACGAAGGTTGAATGTCATGCGTCCTCCGATACACCACCCAACCAGGCTGCACTGCTTCTTGACACAGCGCATCCAACCCGGAAGCCAGCCGCACCAATGTGTAGGAGGAAACACCGTGCACCTGGCACACTGCCCCGGCTCGCCACAGGAGTTGCTGGTGCACAATGAGACAAGGATTTCCCTACCGGCCAAACCCTCACTAAACCCAGACGACGCTAGGCCAAATGTACGTCACCCCACGGACCTCCCGGTCGCGGCCGGTTACGACAGAGCATGAACCCAGAGTCTCTGGTGGCACAGCTGGCGTTGCAGTACAGCGCCCTGAACCACTGCGCCACCCGGGAGGCATCTAATAACTACTTTTAATAATATGGACAAATCATGGAAAGATCATGTGTAGCTGTAATTTACATTTTTCACCCGTGATTCATTCATTGAAGTTATTGTGTCAGACTGGGACCAGCATCCAGGGGAATCTGGAGAGCGTCACTAAAGCCTAAAACCCTATCTGCTTGCTGTGGGGACCCAGAGGAGTGGGATTCACAAGTACTTCATTGTGATTGACAAACATGCAACACCTTGTAAGTCACCAGACTCTCTTGCCTGTTTTGATGAGCTTTTCAAAGCTCATTTTGTCTTTGGTACCTTGTACAACCAGGATCAGGTAAGTGTCTAACTTCTTGCAAACCACAACTCATGAAATTGAAAGTTAATCCTAGGATTGCAGAGTTGAAGTCTCGGATGCTACATTGAGTTACTAAAAGTTAAGTTGCAAATGGTTAAAACACTGCATAGGAAATCATCTTTTTCATTTCACACAACTTGTTCATATCATTCATCTATAATGTTGTGTTTTGCTTGCGAAAGCCCCCAGGAAATGCTAATTCCTTGACAAAACACTTGACGTTCGTCCACGGACTTTGTCCAGGAAAGACACTTGGTCTTAAATGCGGTCAGGCTGGTTGTTCACAAGTTTTTCTGGGTTCAGAAAGCATCTTTATAAAGCACATGAACCTAGTTCTGATCATGGGGAAGGCTCCTCTACAGCTGAATATGTAGCAGGAAGTCATTTTGATGACTTGCCATCAACAAGTACCCCTTCTGACGCTGTCCTTGTCAATAAGATTCTTGTAGTCCGCTGCGCTGAACTTAAAGTGTAGGTGAAACCACCATTAACTCTGGTCATTTCCATGGAAGAGATAGTTGATGATGATCGTATTCAAGCTAAAGAAGCTGTGAAGAAGTGTCTGTCTATACAGGAGACTATTAAAAGTGACATTGAATGTAAAATGTGTTTTGAAAAAAAAACGTACAATCCTTTTGGTGTATTAAATTCTGAAAGTAAGTTAATGCTTTGTTGTTTTTGAAGTTTCACTGTAATATGTGGAACTCTACTCCAAGCTGCGCCTTGGTCCACTTATTTATTCAACGATCGTGACACCCAGTTGAATACGTTTCTTGGTACAATATTTGATACACAACGCAATCGGACAACTGGAGACTATGATCAAATTGTTGTTACTGATTTAATTTGTTTATATCCCAATTTTGAAAGTTTATTTACAAACACCCTAATATGATTTGGGTGTGCATTCTATGTTCATTTTTCTATGTTTAGGAGGAGATGATGTAGATGGAGTCCAGTTGAAGAAAATGTTATTACGTGATGGAGATGGCCACGCTCTATTTTCAAAACAGAAGCCGTTCAGATACAGCGTTTCTATGATGATTTTGAAACTGCAGATCCTCTTGGATCAAAACGGGGATTTAATAAATCAGGAGCTATTTCACCTTACGGAATTTCTCAAGTTCTCAAGTTCAACTCATTTCTGCTTAATATTCATTTGTTTGCTTTATTTCATGCCCAACATATTTTGAAACTACTTGAACCAATTGTGCAGGATGGAATTATCGTCCCCTTGTATGATCAACCAGCGGAACTATTGTGACAACCTTGGTCTCCACTGTTTATTTGTTTTGTTGAACCATTCAGTGCCAGATATTGTTGTCGCTTTTGTCTTGCAGAGAAAGAGGACTTTCAGACTCACCCAAGATAGTTATGCACTTCATACAGAACACCAAAAAATAGGAGACAAATCCCCGTCTTCCCTATGTGATGGGTGTTAAACATTCTAAACTCCTTGCAGTACTTCAATACATGTGAAAACTTCTCTGTCGCCATTATTCATGATATCTTGGGAGTGGCACAATATAATATGAAACCGCTAATACTGCACTTGATAGACAAGTACACATCAAATGAACAATACAGGAGAATAAAGAACTTTAACTATGGTTGCATGGAGGAAAACAACAAACCTCCTGCTGTGAAGTTAGGAGATAATGAAATAAACTCTAATGACTTGGGGTTAAATGCAGTCCAGTCCTGGTGTTTAATTTGCAATCTACCACTTATCTTTGGAGACTTGTCCAAATTATCTACACTGGTATTTACTGTTGCTGTTGCTTCAGATAGTAAACATTGTTTTTTTCTCCAATGATATCAAAGGGTATTACAAATGTTTTTGTTGTTCAAGGTTATTCAAGCAATTGTTTCCAAAAAAAAGAGGCTGCTACCGAAGCATCATTTTGTAGTACATTACCCCACATTAAAATTGGACCAGTTTTGCATAGCTGGTGCTATGAAGCAAGCATAATGTCTTTAAAATACAATTAAACAGTTTCAAAATGTAACTAAAACATTGGTAAAAAAAACACAAGTCAAATAGCAGTAAAAATAGCAAACAGTTGGCAGACATGACACAAACAGTCATGATAGTTCCAGGTAAAATGTTTTGTTCTTGAAATGTGGTAGACTGGGGCTGTGAGTTGGCTGAGACTCTTCAGGTACCAATTGACACCACGGTTTTAAATGTTACACCAAACACCATGGAAATATGTATCGTTCAGGTTTAGTTGTTTGTCTTAAAGTCCGTTGTGAGATGCCAGTTTTTCAGAAAATCCATGTTGTTAAAGATGAAAGGTTACTGTTAGTTACTTTTACAAACAATATGTCTTGACGAATATTTTAATGCATATAGAGTCAGGTGAACAACAGAGGGACGTAGTTGATGTTTAAAGAGCTTTTCCGTCACATTTGATATATAGATGTCTTACAGTTGTGATGATTCAAGTTTGTTTATTGTCCCATACTGTTTCCTGTTTCCTGCACAGTAAGCTCTTTAGAACCAAGATATATTGGGTTTTTGGAGAAGGTGAAGAGTTTTAAAAAAAAATTAATAAAGCGGGGACAGATGCCAAAATGTCATTTTAGAGATCATTTTGTTTTATCATCAGTGTTTTTGATATGTGAGATACCAGTTTCACAAAATCCTAAATGTCATTGCTCGATGGATTGAATTGCAATATTGAGCGTATTTATGCACAGTTGTGGCCAAAAGTTGGAGAATGACACATATTAGTTCAGTCTGCTGCCTCAGTGTCTTTTGATATTTTTTGTCAGATGTTACTATGGACTACTGAAGTATAATTACAAGCATTTCATAAGTGTCAAAGGGTTTTATTGACAATTACATGAAGTTGACGGAAAGAGACATTATATGCTCAGTGTTGACCCTTCTTTTCAAGACCTCTGCAATCCGCCCTGGCATGCTGTCAATTAACTTCTGGGCCACATCCTGACTGATGGCAGCCCATTCTTACATAATCAATGCATGGAGTTTGTCAGAATTTGTGGGTTTTTGTTTGTCCACCCGCCTCTTGAGGATTGACCACAAATTCTCAATGGGATTAATTAAGGTCAGGGGTTTCATGGCCATGGAACCAAAACATCGATGTTTTGTTCCCGAGCCACTTAGTTATCACTTTTTATGCAAGGTGCTCCATCATGCTGGGAAAGGCATTGTTTGTCACCAAACTGTTCCTGGATGGTTGGGAGAAGTTGCTCTCTGAGAATGTGTTGGTACCATTCTTTATTCATGGCTGTGTTCTTAGGCAAAATTGTGAGTGAGTCCACTCCCTCTCCACACATGATCTCAGGATGCTTTACTGTTGGCCTGACATAGGACTGATGGTAGCGGTCACCTTGTCTTCTCCAGACAAACTTTTTCCAGATGCCCCATCAGAGAAAATGACTTAACCCCAGTCCTCAGCAGTCCAATCCCTGTACATTTTGCAGAATATCAGTGTGGCCCTGATGTTTTTCCTGGAGAGAAGTGGCTTCTTTGCTGACCTTCTTGACACCAGGCCATCCTCCAAAAGTCTTTGCCTCACTGTGCGTGCAGATGCACTCACACCTGCCTGCTGCCATTCCTGAGCAAGCTCTGTACTGGTGGTTCCCCAATCCCGCAGCTGAATCAACTTTTGGAGACTGTCCTGGCGCTTGCTGGACTTTCTTGGGTGCCCTGAAGCCTTCTTCACAACAGTTGAACCGCTCTCCTTTAAGTTTTTGATAGGTGCAATCTTACTGGCAGAAATATCCTTGCCTGTGAAGCCCTTTTTGTGCAAAGCAATGATGATGGCACGTGTTTCCTTGCAGGTAACCATGATTGACAGAGGAAGAACAATGATTCCAACCACCACCCTCCTTTTGAAGCTTCCAGTCTGTTATGTGATCTCAATCAGCATGACAGAGTGATCTCCAGCCTTGTCCTCATCAACACTCACACCTGTTAACGAGAGAATCCCTGACATGATGTCAACTGGTCTTTTTGTGGTAGGGCTGAAATGCACTGGAAATGTTTTGGGGGGATCAGTTAATTTGCATGGCAAAGAGGGACTTTGCAATTCATCTGATCACTCTTCATACCATTCTGGAGTATATGCAACTTGCCATCATGCAAACTGAGGCAGCATACTTTGAAAATTAATGTGTGTCAACTTTTGGCCACGACTGTATGTATTAAAGTGAACAGAGGCCAACATTTCATTTTCAGTCCACAATTTTTATTTTTATCAGTATTTTGATGTATTTATTGCTAATGTCTTACATTTATTTTAAAAATTGTGCTTTTTTAAAATATTTACTTCTGATTTATTGACTAAGTTTAGTTGTGCAAAAAATATTGATTATCCTTGAATGATAATATTAAATTCTAATATATTTCCTTTATTTTACTAGGCAAGTCAGTTAAGAACAAATTCTTATTTTCAATGACGGCCTGGGAACAGTGGGTTAACTGCCTGTTCAGGGGCAGAGCGACAGATTTGTACCTTGTCAGCTTGGGGATTTGAACTTGCAACCTTCCGGTTACTAGTCCAACGCTCTAACCACTAGGCTACCCTGCCGCCCTGCCCTGAGTGAATTGGCAGTTGTTTCCATGTTAAATAAGTATAATAAATAAAGTAAATTACAGTTTGTGGAGTTACATATAAACACTGAATAGAAAAACTCTGAAAAATGAACTCTGCAACAAGAGCACTTTTTACTCTATTTAGATTGGGACCAAATGTTATCTTTTGTAGAGTATAATTGTATTCAATTTGAGTAAAATTTACTCATAAATGTACTGTGTATAAATGCTATATCCTTGTATTGCTACTGATGTATCATCAAATCAATTATCTAAGTGAGTCTCAGAAATGGCTAATATATGAATGGTACCTTATTTCAAAGGCTACATATTTTAATATGAGCTATTTTCAGCCCTTTCCTGGTTAGCTTATCAGAGAGAGATGTATTTAAAAGAGCAGACAAAGCAAGAGATAAAATACATTCAGCAGACCATTTATCAATTGGTGTGTGTGTGTGTGCTGCGGGGTTGAAGCTACGAACCCATAGGCTTGGCTCTCTCATCCCTTCCAGGCTTCTGGGAGGGAGGGTGGACAATGTGTCTGTCGTAGCAATGTCCCCACTCATTCTGGCAGCTTTCATGGCTGGGATCAGTTCTTTCCTCTTCTGGCGCACAGCTTCAGGAAGATATACCTTCCTCTCAAGTTCTTGGCTCTTTCCAGAACCGCTACATTGTCCTTGAACCTCAGGAACTTGACCACTATCGGCCTGGGCCTGTCACCTGGGCCGGTGGTGGGTTTTCCAGTCCTGTGGGCGCGCTCCACCTCAATCTTCCTGTGGTCCATTTCTTAGAGATAATTTCTCTCACTTTGTCCTCAGACTCCTTCCAGGTCTCATGTGGAGATTCTGCATTTCCGTCCACAACCATGTCTTTTTGCCTTGTCCCTCGAGTCTGATTGTATCCGTCATTGTTATCATGGATTCACACACAGAACTGATGTCATCTCTCAAGGACTTTGAGATTGCTCTAATATTGCATTTCTCCTGTTTGAACTCGTCCAGCTGACCCTGGGAAAACTGCAAACTGTCCTTCAGGTCCTGGGCCTCTCTGGTCAGGTTGTCCATTCGTTCATTAGTAGAATCCACAAGAATTTGGACAAAACACTTAACTATTTTCTTGTTGTTGTAACAACTAATATGAGCTTATAGGTCTGTTTTTGTTTGTTTAAAAGATCCTTCACTTGTGATAGAGAGACACCACTGGCACTGTCCTCAACGGTACTCTTGCCTGCTTTGGTCTTTTGTCATGGTAGCTAGCAATGTATATTAGGCTGTTACTCCTTGCAGTTCCAGACAGGGCAGGTCATGGGGAAAATGTAAAACAACAGCAGGGATCGTTCATGAACTCTTCGCTAGCTAGCAGCTAGCCTAGCTGTGACACCAAATAGCACCTCAGACCCGTCCTTGGTCGGCAGGATCACTGGAAGGTCACAAAGCAGGAACTGATGCCAACTGATGCCAACTGCTCGTCGTAGGATCCAACTTAAAAATCCAGGTAGCTACCAAGAACTTTCCAATATACTTTTAAACAACAAACTTTCCAATCAAACATAACCGAGCTCTTCCTCGTTCCACGTACAACAGGAAGTGACAAAGTCGTGTGCAATGCAGTCTTTGACTGATCGACAAGTCATGTTGTTATATTGAGAGGTTTGACTGATCGACAAGGCAGGTTGTTGTCACACCCTGATCTGTTTCACCTGTCTTTGTGATTGTCTCCAACCACCTCCAGGTGTCTCCTGTTTTCCCCATTAGACCCCGGTGTATTTATCCCTGTGTTTCCTGTCTCTATGTGCCAGTGTATTTATCCCTGTGTTTCCTGTCTCTCTGTGCCAGTTCCTCTTGTTTTCCCCATTAGACCCCGGTGTATTTATCCCTGTGTTTCCTGTCTCTCTGTGCCAGTGTATTTATCCCTGTGTTTCCTGTCTCTCTGTGCCAGTGTATTTATCCCTGTGTTTCCTGTCTCTCTGTGCCAGTTCCTCTTGTTTTCCCCATTAGTAGTTGTTATATTGGGAGATTTGACTGATCAACAAGTCAGGTTACTGAGATCTTTGATTGATCAAGTCATGTTGTTATATTGAGATCTTGGGAGCGAGGGAGGGGAAGGGAGGCTGAGGGCCCAAGTCGTCCTGATCTGACTCCTCAACCCAACTCGGCCACTGCAGATCTCACTTAGTCACTTACATAGCAGAGAGAAATAGAGAACAGAGGCAGGGAATACCCCTCTAAAATTAACAACATTTTCTTTCTATACAGTACATATAATGTAAATGTTTCACTCAATTGAATTTCTAATACTAATATATGGGAATTGATATGTAACTAAATTAAATGTTTTGAGGGCAACATGTACAATTTAGCTCGAGAGATTCTAGTTGTATTAGTCATATGTGGGTCTTTCCGGAAACTAGGGTACCGGTGAGGATTTCCTATACTGGACAACTTGATAAGAGATTGATAATAATCTGCAAAAAAAAAAAAAGTAATGTCATTACAATCCGATATAAGGGGGGTCGTAGCTATATTCAATACAATTCACGAGTTGATTTAAAACGTATGTTTAACCCTTTATCATGGTTCCTGTCTTGTCCAAAATCATGTGGCATTAAAACATAACTTTTCTGTCCTGGCATTTATGGCAGTATAAATTGTCATTACAGTACAAATATAAATAAATATATCCCATTTAGCAGACGCTTTTGTCCAAAGCGACTTACAAGTCGGCTGGGGCCACTACTTTTTTTTTTTTACATATGGGTGGCCCCAGCGGGAATCGAACCCACGACGCATGGCGTTGCAAGCGCCATGCTCTACCGACTGAGCCACACAGGACCCTACAACAAAGTAGATTAGGCATTAATCACTTAAATAAGACATTGACCTGGAACCATGTACGAATCCTGGATCTAGCTTTCGGAACAGTTTTTGTTTGTATAGAGATCTCAGAAATGCCCAACATTTTGTGTCTCTACGTGGTTAAAACCGTTTTCATTCACACAAATCCACAATTATACTGCGATTGAAAAATGGAATGCTTCTATCCGAAAGAGTCACCCTTCCACGATATTTACAACTTAAATTGATAATGATGTCAACGTGAGTCATCAATAATTATGAATACTACTTTGTTGAATGCGGATTTGGTGTCGAACTGTTTAATTACGATGTGATATTTCCACACATCATCGTCTGATCCAGGAATTTTCCCCGAATGACAACAGCTGTTGTGATCGAGGATGCTGCGAGGAATGTCTAGAATATTTTGGTGTCTCGTTCGTTACACCGGCGAAGACAGTTGTGCTTGGATCCACGCTGGATCTAATATCCCTCGTAAATTGATGTTGGTCATCTGTTGTTGTCTGCTTGATTTACAGCAGGGTGTCGTTAGATTTAACAGAGGAAACGTTGAAGGTAATGAGTTCATGTGTTTTTGTTTCCCTTGAATTGGACAGAGTCGACTGTGTGCAATCATGTAGGATAGACTAGGATAGACTAGTTGCGCAACACCAAACACTATTTCTATGAACGACTCTAGATAACCAATTAAAAAGCCTCGTGGGCTAATTCATAAAATAACATGACAAATACATTGTTTCTCCATGTTACACCTGCAATTGTAGACAATACAAGGGACTTGAAGTAGCCTACTTGAACTTGAATTTTTAGATCAGAAAAGTACAAGTACATCTCCTCAATTTGGTGCTTGAAAAGACTGCAATTATTGTAGCCATTTTATAAGTTCTCCCGCTCTGTTATAATTATCCATGATTACATTTTTCTTGTAAGAGATGTGGCCACTTTCGTTTGTTTTCCACTGCTTCAATTGGATGGTGTTTGCGCTAAATCACATGCGGTTATTATGAGGACTGACAACAGCTAATGTTGTCTTCAACTTAGCTTTCTATAAAAACAGGAGCCTGGTTATTGGTCTCTTTCTCATTATAAAAGCAGCCATGGTGAGATTAATGCTACCGCTATGCATGGCTTTATTATGTGTGCCTGAATCGGCCATATAGGCTACAGAAAAATGACCATTATGGTCATTAATAACAGCCTCCATCTTCAGGGAAGGCTTTCCACTAGATGTTGGAACATTGCTGCCAGCCTCCACTCTTCCTTTCCACTAGATGTTGGAACATTGCTGCTATAACAGCCTCCACTCTTCTTTCCACTAGATGTTGGAACATTGCTGCTATAACAGCCTCCACTCTTCTGGGAAGGCTTTCCATGATGTGGAACATTGCTGCTATAACAGCCTCCACTCTTCTGGGACTTTCCACTTGTTGGAACATTGGCTATAACAGCCTCCACTCTTCTGGGAAGGCTTTCCACTAGATGTTGGAACATTGCTGCTATAACAGCCTCCACTCTTCTGGGAAGGCTTTCCACTAGATGTTGGAACATTGCTGCTATAACAGCCTCCACTCTTCTGATGTTGGAACAGGCTTTCCACTCTTCTGGGAGATGTGTTGGAACATTGCTGCTATAACAGCCTCCACTCTTCTGGGAAGGCTTTCCACTAGATGCTGGAACATTGCTGCTATAACAGCCCCCACACTTCCGGGAAGGCTATCCACTAGATGTAGGAACATTGCTGCGGGGATTTGCTTCCATTATGCCACAAGAGCATTAGTGAGGTTGGGCACCGATGTTGGACGATTAGGCATGGCTCAGTTATTCAAATTCATCCCAAAGGTGTGATAGGGTTGAGATCAGGGCTCTGTGCAGGCCAGTCAACTTCTTCCACACTGATCTAGACAAACCATTTCTGTATGGGCCTCGCTTTATGCACTGTCATGCTAAAACAGGAAAGGGCCTTCCCCAAACTGTTGCCACAAAGTTGGAAGCACAGAATTGTCTAGAATGTCATTGTATGCTGTAACGGTAAGATTTACCTTCAATGGAACTTAGGGGCCTAGCCGGGACCATGAAGAATAACCCCAGACCATTATTTGTCCTCCACCAAACTTTACAGTTGGCATTATGCATTGGAGTAGGTAGTGTTCTCCTGGCATCCTCCAAACCCAGATTTGTCTGTCAACTGGGGCGGTAGGTAGCCTAGTGGTTAGAGCGTTGGACTTGAAACCTAAAGGTTGCAAGATTGAATCCCTGAGCTGACAAGGTAGAAATCTGTCGCTCTGCCCCTGAACAAGGCAGTTAACTGACTGTTCCTAGGCTGTCATTGTAAATAAGAATGTGTTCTTAACTTCTTGAAACTCCCCATCCCGGATCCGGTTTTGTGACTAAAGCCTCAGGCTCATTAGCATAACGCAACGTTAACGATTTCTGAAAATCGCAAATAAAATGAAAATAATGCGTCTGCTCTCAAGCTTAACCTTTTCTTAACAACACTGTCATCTCAGATTTTCAAAATATGCTTTTGAACCATAGAAATTGACTAATTTGTGTAAGAGTATGCAAAGCTAGCATAGCATTTTGAGTAGCATTTAGCACGCAACATTTTCACAAAAACCAGATAACCAAATAAATAAAATCATTTACCTTTGAAGAGCTTCTGATGTTTTCAATGAGGAGACTCTCAGTTACATACCAAATGGCAGTTTTTCCTGAAAGCGTCTGTGTGTAGGAGAAATCGTTCCGTTTTCTACATTGCGTCTGGCTACCGAAACGAACCGAAAATTCAGTCACCTACAACGTAAAACTTTTTCCGGATTAACTACATAATATCGACCGAAACATGGCAAACGTTGTTTGGAATCAATCCTCAAGGTGTTTTTTCACATATCTCTTCATTGATATGCAGTTCGTGGAAGCTTGCTTTCCTCTCTGTATCCCAAGGAAAAATACTGGCAGGTGACTTTTGCGCACCAATTTCGGCGCAGGACACCGGGCGGACACCTGGTAAATGTGGTCTCTTATGGTCAATCTTCCAATGATCTGCCTACAAATACGTCACAATGCTGCAGACACCTTGGGGAAACGACAGAAAGGGCAGGCTCATTCCTCTCGCACAGCCATATAAGGAGACAATGGAAAACAGAGCCTCAAAAATCCTTGTCATTTCCTGGATGCCATCTCATCTTGGTTTTGCTTGAAGCTCACGTTCTAGGGCACGCACAGAGAATATCTTGGTATTTCTGGACACGTCAGAGTGTTTTCTCTTTCGAATGGTATCAATTATATGCATAGTCGAGCATCTTTTTGTGACAAAATATCTTGTTTAAAACGGGAACGTTTTTCATCCAAAAATTAAATAGCGCCCCCATAGATGTAAGAGGTTAACTGACTTGCCTAGTTAAATAAAGGTAAAATAAAAAAAATTCTTTAATGGTGTAAATCAATACACCAGAGAACGTGTTTTCACTGCTCCAGAGTCCAATAAAGGCGAGCTTTACACCACTCTTGCCGACGCACTGCTCATTGGGATCTTAGGAAACCCATTTCAGGAAGCTCCCAATGAACAATAATTATTACGTTGCAGTTTGGAACTCTGTAGTGAGTGTTGCAACCGAGGACAGACGATTTGTACGTGTTACGTGCTCTGGCACTCGCCGGTCCCATTCTGTGAACTTGTGTGGCTTACCACTTTGTGGCTGAGCTTCTGTTGTTCCTAGACGTTTCCACTTCACAATAAAATCACTTACTGTTGACCGGGGCAACTCTAGCAGGGCAGCAAGTTGACTAACTTGACTTGTTGGAAAGGCGGCATCCTATGATGGTGGGCCATGTTGAAAGTCACCGAGCTCTTCAGGAAAGCCATTATACTGCCATTGTTTGTCAATGGAGATTGCATGGCTGTGTTCTGAATTTTATACACCTGTCAGTAACAGGTGTGGCTGAAATAGCCACATCCACTAATTTGAAGGGGTGTCCACATACTTCTGTATATATATAGTTTGAAAATCAAGGCCTAAAAAAAAATCATTAAAATTTATATTATAATAAAATTATAATATTAATATTATTATATAAAGTGGCAATAACTTTTTTGGAGGAGAGGGTTACTATATTGGGGCAGCAGGTAGGCTAGTGGTTAGAGCGTTGGACTAGTTGCCGAAAGGTTGCAAGATCGACAAGGTAAAAATCTGTCATTCTGTCCCTGAACAGGCAGTTAACCAACTGTTCCTATGCTGTCATTGTAAAATAGAATATGTTCTTAACTGACTTGCCTCGTTAAATAAAGTTATATAAAATATATATTAGGCCCTATATATTTACAATTATATAAATTCTACAATTGTATAACATTTAGGTCCCTGAAAATTACAATGAAGTGCTTGAAAAAGTCCCTGAAAAGTCCTTGAATTTCATTTGCCAGCAAGATGGCCCAAAGCCTGTGTGGTTGTATAGATGGCGTTAAGGTCTAATTTGTATATATTTTACTTTTATTATTCTAAGTGCACTTTTTGTAACAGGAATAAAACAATCTGTTTCAAACCAGTTAGAGATGTTGATCCCACATTGTCACACATTGGCCCCTTTATTTTTAGAAAGACCCAAGTGATCTCAGTCGCTAAGCAGTTGTCCATTCATGAATTTAGAATAAATTAACCGTTCCTATAATAAGGATTCACTATCTTTTCACATACAATTGAACCCATAACCCATAACCCTATTTGATACACCAGAAATAATCAACTTAAAAATGGAGCAAATTGGAATGCTAAAAAAAGAGAGTAGACAGTGTCAGAATACCTGACCACTGTGACTGACCGATGAAGCTTTCCCATAAGGTTGGCTGGTGAGTAAAACCAGCCTATAGGGGACCATGAAGCTCTGCCAGAAGCTTGGCTGGTGAGTAAAACCAGCCAATAGGGGACCATGAAGCTCTCCCATAAGGTTGGCTAGTGAGTAAAACCAGCCTATAGGGGACCATGAAGCTCTGCCAGAAGCTTGGCTGGTGAGTAAAACCAGCCAATAGGGGGCCATGAAGCTCTCCCATACGATTGGCTGGTGAGTAAAACCAGCCAATAGGGGACCATGAAGCTCTCCCATAAGGTTGGCTGGTGAGTAAAACCAGCCTATAGGGGACCACGAAGCTCTGCCAGAAGCTTGGCTGGTGAGTAAAACCAGCCTATAGGGGACCATGAAGCTCTGCCAGAAGCTTGGCTGGTGAGTAAAACCAGCCAATAGGGGCCATGAAGCTCTCCCATAAGGTTGGCTGGTGAGTAAAACCAGCCAATAGGGGACCATGAAGCTCTGCCAGAAGCTTGGCTGGTGAGTAAAACCAGCCAATAGGGGACCATGAAGCTCTCCCAGAAGCTTGGCTGGTGAGTAAAACCAGCCAATAGGGGACCATAAAGCTCTCCCAGAAGCTTGGATGGTGAGTAAAACCAGCCAATAAGGGACCATGAAGCTCTCCCATAAGATTGGCTGGTGAGTAAAACCAGCCAATAGGGGACCATAAAGCTCTCCCATAAGATTGGCTGGTGAGTAAAACCAGCTAATAGGGGACCATGAAGCTCTCCCATAAGATTGGATGGTGAGTAAAACCAGCCAATAGGGGATCATAAAGCTCTCCCATAAGATTGGATGGTGAGTAAAACCAGCCCATAAGCTTGATGGTGAGTAAAACCAGCTAATAGGGGACCATGAAGCTCTCCCATAAGATTGGATGATGAGTAAAACCAGCCAATAGGGGACCATAAAGCTCTCCCATAAGATTGGATGGTGAGTAAAACCTGCACATCCAGACTAACAAAAGGTACACTGGAAAAAGAGGTTGCAGAAAGCTTACTTCATTTTTCTTTTCTTTGTCATTATTTTCATTGCATCAGGGATTAGGTTAGGCTTATGCAGATGTATTGGCTTTGCAGCGTTCTTCAGTGACTGACCCAAAATTAAGAACAGTCTTTGACTTATGTACAGACTCAGTGAGCATAGCCTTGCTATAGGCAGACCTGGCTCTCAAGAGAAGACAGGATATATGCCCACTGTCTAGAAAATGAGGTGGAAACTGAGCTGCACTTCCTAACCTCCTGACAAATTTTATGACCACATTAGAGGCACATATTTCCCACAGATCACACAGATCCACAAAGCATTTGAAATCAAATCAAACATTGATTAACTCCATTATCTATTAGGTGAAATGCCACAGTGTGACATCACGGCAGCACGATTTGTGACCTGCTGCCACAAGAAAAGAGCAACCAGTGAAGAACAAACACCTTTGTAAATACAACCCATATTTATGTTAATTTATTTTTAAATATTTGCACATTGTTACAACACTGTACATGTCCATAATATAACATTTGAAATGTCTCTATTACCTTGGAACTTCTGTCAGTGTAATGTTTACTATTAATTTCTGATTGTTTATTTCACTTTTGTTTATTATTTATTTCCCTTGCTTTGGAAATGTAAACATATGCTTCCCATGCCAATAAAGTCCTTTGAATTTGAGAGAGAGAGAGAGAGAGAGAGAGAGAGAGAGAGAGAAAGACAGAGACAGAGAGAGAGAGAGAGAGAGAAAGACAGAGACAGAGAGAGAGAGAGAGAGAAAGACAGAGACAGAGAGAGAGAGAGAGAGACAGAGAGAGAGAGAGACAGAGACAGAGAGAGAGAGAGAGAGAGAGAGAGAGAGAGAGAGAGAGAGAGAGAGAGAGAGAGAGAGAGAGAGAGAGAGAGAGAGAGACAGAGAGAGAGAGAGAGAGAGAGAGAGAGAGAGAGAGAGAGAGAGAGAGAGAGAGAGAGAGAGAGAGAGAGAGAGAGAGAGAGAGAGAGAGAGAGAGAGAGAGAGAGAGAGAGAGAGAGAGAGAGAGAGAGAGAGAGGGGGAAGGAGGCGCCACATTAGGCTGAAAGCAGTCAAACTTCCCAGTGAATGGGGTGGAAAGCGGGAGGGACAGACTCAAACGCAGGGAGGATTAAATATGAGAGAGAAAGGGAGAGAGTGAAAGACGACAAGAGAGACAGCGCGAGAGAGAGAGTGAAAGACGGCAAGAGAGAGAGAGCTAGAGAGAGAGTCAGATGCGTAGTGTAGCGGTGGGATAGGACCAGAAGAAGCTCCACACGCGACACAACGCAGAGCAGCCACACAGAGACGAAGTCACAACCCTCCATCACACTCTTCTCACTGGATACTACAGCAACCTGTCCTATCATAGATGTCTCACTGGATACTACAGCAACCTGTCCTATCATAGATGTCTCACTGGATACTACAGCATATCATCATCTTAAACTGTAGCATACTACAGACAACCTGAGCAAAAAATACTCAACTAGTTTTACAACTTTTCTTTTTGGACACCGGTGTCTCAGATGAAACCCTGACGATGGACTCGATCATTAATTAAGTTTATTCCCACAGAGTGTGCGGCTTATATTTTCTAAAGACTCCTCCCTGTGTGATCGGAGGAGAAGACGGGAGGACGGACGATTCTGGAGGTTTTGGTTGGAGGTTACCTGCCTACTATCAAGGAGAATGAGTCTTTTTTCTATAACGGATACTGGGATCCCGAGGAGGATGTTTCTATAAGTAATATTGGGCTTCGTTTCGATAAATCATCCGTCAGCTCAAGGAGAGAGAAGATTGTTTTGTATTGACCAAGAGAGAGAGAGAGGGGTGAGTGAAACTTGAACTGCCTGTATGTGCAGCTGGCTATATAAATGTGTTAAGTGGGCTGGACAGAATGCTGATTTATTTTTTCCAAAACCGTCCCCTCGTTCTCTCTGTGCCCGTGCTATCAGTCGCAGACAGCTGGGTTAGTGACTCGTCTGACTGGATAAAAGGACATTAGATTATAACGTAAAGAAAAAGGAGAAGAGACTGCAGTGGACTACGGCTTCCCCAGACATGGTGTTGACATCAAAACAGGTGTTACATTTTTCAGAAAAAAGAAAAAAAAAGCTAAGATGAACTGTATCGGACAATAAGTTGACTCTTTAAAGCTGATTTCTTCAGCTCACAAGAGAACTACAACTGTCCATTTCTGTGGACCGTAAAGATAATAAATGGACAATAAAGTATTCTTCTTCTAAATGGAGAAAGAACTACAACGGAATTGATTGTCTATAAAGCTTTCCGAGGACCATTAAGAGAGAGGACTCCAGTAGGACTCAGCCTTTCCACGTGTTTTTATTATAGCTCTGAAGAGAGAGGAAGTCGTCAGACCAGCGTACAGTTTAAACAGGGTGTCTGATGAGTACTGCCACAGCAACAGTTCATGAGACACTGACGTGATATTTATGGACTTTGAGTAGGTGAGAAGTATAAACTTAATCCACTTTCAGCTATCACTGAGCTGTGATGCAGAAGTACATTAACCCTAATCGACTTTCAGCTATCACTGAACTGTGATGCAGAAGTACATTAACCCTAATCGACTTTCAGCTATCACTGAACTGTGATGCAGATGTACAGTACATCCCCAGAGCCAAATAATGATCATGGGCTTTCGTCAGGGATCAAACCCAACCAGGGCAGCGACTGAGTGACCTTTGGGGCTATTGAACTAGTTATTTTCTCCTCTCTGTTTTTCCGGCCAAGTGGAAAGGCCGTTCTGGCAGTTGTCAATCTACGGCTGTAGCTGCTATATACCCCAACCAATCCAAGCTCCTGTTGAGACAGAAACAGTACAACAACTCCCAACTCCACTCCCATTTGGAAACAGAGAGGAAGACAGAGAGAGACAGAGAGAGAGAGAGAAAGCACTAACCAAACTCCTATTGAGACATAGAGAGACATTACTCTCACCAAAACAGAGACCGTGCACCAAATCAAGCCCCACGGACGGACGTATAGATTCTACGCCTGGTGACACTCTGGCCACTCTCTCGTCCCATCGGCGCCATGTTCTGGTCTCAGGGTGTAGCTGCCCCTCTGGTGCTGGTGTTGAACCCTCTCCTCCTAGTGTTGCTGCTGCAACAGCAGGTAACTGAGGCTGAGGTCTGGGCTGAGGCCGAGATAGGGGCTGATGCTGGGATCGGAGCAGAGGCCGGGGTTGGGGTTGGGGTCTGGGTTGATGCTGGAGTTGGGGCTGAGGCCAAGGTCGGGGATGAGGCTGGGGTCAGGGGTAAGGCTGAGGTCGGGGCTGAGGCAGTGACTGAGGATGGGGTCAGGGCTAAGGCTAAGGTCAGGGCTAAGGCTGGGGTTGGGGCTGAGGCTGTGACTGAGGCTGGTGTCAGGGCTAAGGCTAAGGTCAGGGCTAAGACTGGGGTTGGGGCTGAGGCTGTGACTGAGGCTGGGGTTGGGACTGAGGTCGGGGCTGATTCTGGGGTCGGTGCTTGGGTCAGGGCTAATGCTGAGGTCAGGGCTGGGGTTGGGGCTGAGACTGTGACTGAGGTCGGGGTTGAGGCCGGACCTGGGGCTGAGGCCGGACCTGGGGCTGAGGCCGGAACTGGGGCTGAGGCCGGACTTGGGGCTGAGACCAGTATCGGAGCTTGTTTGGCTGGGGTCGGGACTAGTGAGGCCGAGGATGGGGCTGAGGTCGGGGCTAGTGAGGCTGAGGCTGAGGTCAGCAGCTGTCCCAAGGGATGCCTGTGTTGCTCCGACATCCTCAGCTGCGCCGACCAGGGTCTGAAGGCGCTGCCCTCTGAGCTGCATGCGTACATCACCACCCTAGACCTCAACCACAACCACCTGACTGAGTTGAAGGAGGGAAGCTTTGCTGCGCTGCCCCGTCTGGAGTCCCTCCGCCTGGCTCACAACCGGCTGAAATGCCTCGAGGCCGGAACCTTCCGGAACAGCAGATCGCTACGGCAACTGGACCTGTCGTCCAATCAGCTAGACAAAGTGGAGGTGCACTACTTTCTGGAGCTGACAGGATTGGAGGAGCTGCTGCTCTTCAACAACCGCATCGTTCGGGTGGAGAGCAAGGCCCTTGCGGCGCTCGGCAACCTGCGCAAGGCCTACGTCAGCCACAACCACCTCACGGACTTCCCATTCTTCTCCATCCAGGAGGACAGCCACCCCTTCCTGGCCACCATGGACCTGTCCTCCAACAGCATGTCCAAACTCCCCCTGGTGGACATCGAGACCCTGCCGGCGGCCTTGCAGAGCGGACTCTTCCTCCACAACAACACCCTGATCTGCGAGTGCGAAATGTACAATATGTTCCGGCGCTGGGAACAGAAGGGATTCACCTCAGTCAGGGATTTTCGTGAGGAATACACCTGCCTGGTGTACGGGGAACGCAAGGCCTCCGTTAAGTTTTTCCAGCACAGACGCTTCTTTGAACTGAACTTAAACTGCAGTTCGGCGGTGGCTGGAGCTGTCAGGGAGCCTGAGGGCAGCCTGCTGGTGTACGAAGGAGATGGCGTGGTTCTGGACTGTCACACCACGCTCAGAGGACAGCACCTGACCTACCTGTGGGTGTCACCTCACCATGGAGCCGGTGCTCCGCCGGAGAACAACGGCACTCTCCGCATGCACGCCAACGGCAGCCTAGAGATCGTATCAGCGCAGGCTGAGGACTCCGGCGTGTACTGGTGCAAGGTCTTCGACACAGTCAAGAAGAACGAGTCATGGGAGGTCAACGTGACGGTGTTGATGCGGCACGACGAGGCTGAGCCCTTCAACACGGGGTTTACGACCCTCATAGGGTGCGTGACGACCCTCGTCCTGGTCCTCATGTACCTCTACCTGACCCCCTGCCGCTGCTGGTGCTGCAAGCACCCCCTGCCGCCGGGTACCCCCAGCCCCGCCAACGACCAGTCCTCGATCCTGACCTCCCCCCCACCCAGCACCACAGAGGGCCCAGGCCGCAAGGTCAGTAACAACAAGCATGTGGTGTTTCTGGAGCCCATCAAAGAGGTGTAGCACGGCTGGCTAAGGGCGGTTTTTAGTTTCGAGGCACCCCATCACCTCAGTCTTCTGACTCACCCATTGTGCCATAACACCAGACAGACAGCCATCTTCTACTGTACCTTCCCTCTACCCAACACCTTCCTCCTCTACTCCACCCCACTCCCAGAGAAGGTTTGTTTGGCTACCCACCAGGCAGGGAGTTAGACACTGCCTCTCATTGTAGGGGTAAGGCAGCAGAGATAAAGAGAGGGAGTAGGGAGAAAGGCAGAGAGACAGAAATAGAGACAGGAAGAGAGGCAGGGAGACAGAAAGCAAGACAGCAAAAGAGGGCAGAGAAATGAAAACCCAGCATAAACTCAACTGGCCCAGACAGGTTTGACTGGACTGCCTTTTCAGAGGAGTAAAGCTGCATGGAGCCTGCATACTGAGTGAGAAACAGAGACACTAGGTTAGGGTGTCTTTCCCAAAGTGCCGTGGTTTTTCAGAAATCCAGATTTGAAGATTCCTGGAATTACGAGGGGGAATACGCAGGAAATCAGGGAATTCTCTAACCAGGATTTCTGGAGAAAAAAAAAATCAGGGAATTCATGGAATATTACCTGAATTTTGGATCCCAACACAGAGGGAATATCTATAATTAAACAAAACAGGATAGAGCTGTCCCTCTTAGCACAGCTTGTACCCTTTAATAAAGCCTATCTACTGTTATTGATGCTTTGTCTAGAAACATAAAATCAATCAGCCATAGTTGTACATCTTGATTTTTATTTATTTTTATAGATTATTATCAGAATAATCAGTACGTGTGCAGAACGGTTGAACAGCAGACCTGCTGTGATTACAATGAGAGGAGATAGAGGGGATTGTTGCTGTTGAACAAGTTTCTTATTGACGTTCAGCCATGTTGGTTGCTACACAACTGAAAAATACAGAATATTGAGCGACAAAGTGCCAACTAACTAAAGTTATGGTAAATGTGTCGCTAGATTGAAAAGGACTTTCCAAAACAGACAGCTTGTTGTTTTCCAACTGGAATTATTTACTTCCTCTATCACCACGTACCCCAGCTCCCTTCTCCCCCTCCCTACTTCCTCTCTCTCCCTACTTCCTCTCTCTCCCTACTTCCTCTCTCTCCCTACTTCCTCTCTCTCCCTACTTTCTCTCTCTCCCTACTTCCTCTCTCTCCCTACTTCCTCTCTCTCCCTACTTCCTCTCTCTCCCTACTTCCTCTCTCTCCCTACTTTCTCTCTTTCCCTACTTTCTTTCTCTCTCTCTCTCTCTCTCTTGCATACTTTCTTTTTCAATCAGTTAATAAATCTTACTTAATAATAAATTCATATTAGTTAATAAAGCTTCTTGGACCGCAGAGGTAAATGTCTTCTGCCTTGTTATTATCACGTGTCTGTGGTCAAAGATTAGGGGTGAGTGTGTGTGTGTGTTGTCTTGTGTTTATAAGTCTTTACGAGATATAATATGATATGCGAAGACGGAAACAGAGATTGTTCAGCTGGTTGTCTTTTTGAGATGCGATACGGACTGTATGATTTCTACTGCTGATAAAAGGGTAATTTACATTTGATTTCAATCCTTTTTTGACCACACCCATTTTTGATTTGATTTGAACATATTTGCCAAGTGCTCAAAGTGATGTTCTTTCAGTAACCTGCTATGTCTATATGGGGTCATTCCATTTGATTTCAATCACTTTTTGACCACACCCACACCCACCCAGGTCAATATACTGCCACACAAGATAATGACCACCCAGGTCAATATACTGCCACACAAGATAATGACCACCCAGGACAATATACTGCCACACAAGATAATGACCACCCAGGTCAATATACTGCCACACAAGATAATGACCACCCAGGTCAATATATTGCCACACAAGATAATGACCACCACAGGTCAATATACTGCCACACAAGATAATGACCACCCAGGTCAATATACTGCCACACAAGATAATGACCACCCAGGTCAATATGGTCACACAAGATAGGGTCAATATACTGCCACACAAGATAATGACCACCCAGGTCAATATACTGCCACACAAGATAATGACCACCCAGGTCAATATACTGCCACACAAGATAATGACCACCCAGGTCAATATACTGCCAAGATAATGACCACCCAGGTCAATATACTGCCACACAAGATAATGACCACCCAGGTCAATATACTGCCACACAAGATAATGACCACCCAGGTCAATATACTGCCACACAAGATAATGACCACCCAGGTCAATATACTGCCACACAAGATAATCGGAGGACAATATGACCACCCAGGTCAATATACTGCCACACAAGATAATGACCACCCAGGTCAATATATTAATGACCACAGGTCAATATACTGACACAAGATAATGACCACCCAGGTCAATATACTGCCACACAAGATAATGACCACCCAGGTCAATATACTGCCACACAAGATAATGACCACCCAGGTCAATATACTGCCACACAAGATAATGACCACCCAGGTCAATATACTGCCACACAAGATAATGACCACCCAGGTCAATATACTGCCACACAAGATAATGACCACCCAGGTCAATATACTGCCACACAAGATAATGACCACCCAGGTCAATATACTGCCACACAAGATAATGACCACCCAGGTCAATATACTGCCACACAAGATAATGACCACCCAGGTCAATATACTGCCACACAAGATAATGACCACCCAGGTCAATATACTGCCACACAAGATAATGACCACCCAGGTCAATATACTGCCACACAAGATAATGACCACCCAGGTCAATATACTGCCACACAAGATAATGACCACCCAGGTCAATATACTGCCACACAAGATAATGACCACCCAGGTCAATATACTGCCACACAAGATAATGACCACCCAGGTCAATATACTGCCACACAAGATAATGACCACCCAGGTCAATATACTGCCACACAAGATAATGACCACCCAGGTCAATATACTGTCACACAAGATAATGACCACCCAGGTCAATATACTGCCACACAAGATAATGACCAACCAGGTCAATATACTGACCACACAAGATAATGACCACCCAGGTCAATATACTGTCACACAAGATAATGACCACCCAGGTCAATATACTGTCACACAAGATAATGACCACAATATACTGTCACACAAGATAATGACCACCCAGGTCAATATACTGTCACACAAGATAATGACCACCCAGGTCAATATACTGTCACACAAGATAATGACCACCCAGGTCAATATACTGTCACACAAGATAATGATCACCCAGGTCAATATACTGCCACACAAGATAATGACCAACCAGGTCAATATACTGTCCCACAATGACACCCAACACACACATGCAATTATGCCGCACACACACGTACTTAAGTGCATATACACACACAAAACAAACACACACACACACACGTTACTCTGGATAAGAATGAGAGGCGATGGGAGTGCTGGGGATTGGCTAGAAGGAAGAATAGCCTAACTAACTTTCTGTCTCATGTTGTAGCCATACTTGAAGCAGAGGTTATGATGATCCATACTGTGTGTGTGTGTGTGTGTGTGTGTGTGTGTGTGTGTGTGTGTGTGTGTGTGTGTGTGTGTGTGTGTGTGTGTGTGTGTGTGTGTGTGTGTGTGTGTGTGTGTGTGTGTGTGTGTGTGTGAGTGTGTTTCTGTGTCTGGGTGAGAACAGGAAAGAGTAGTGTAGCATTTACTAAACCCACATTTACTAAACCCACATTTCCTAAACCCACATTTACTAAACCCTCATGTACTAAACCAACATTTACTAAACCCACATTTACTAAACCCACATTTACTAAACCCACATTTACTAAACCCACATTTACTAAACCCACATTTACTAAACCCACATTTACTAAACCAACATTTACTAGACCCACATTTACTAAACCCACATTTACTAAACCCACATTTACTAAACCCACATTTACTAGACCCACATTTACTAAACCCACATTTACTAAACCCACATTTACTAGACCCACATTTACTAAACCCACATTTACTAAACCCACATTTACTAAACCAACATTTACTAAACCCACATTTACCAAACCCACATTTACCTAACCAACATTTACTAAACCCACATGTACTAAACCCACATGTACTAAACCCACATTTACTAGACCCACATTTACTAGACCCACATTTACTAGACCCACATTTACTAAACCAACATTTACTAAACCCACATTTACTAGACCCACATTTACTAGACATACATTTACTTTTACTAGACATACATTTACTAAACCCACATTTACTAAACCAACATTTACTAAACCCACATTTCTAAACCCACATTTACTAAACTCACATTTACTACACCCACATTTACTAGACCCACATTTACTAAACCCATATTTACTAAATCCACATTTACTAAACCCACATTTACCAAACCCACATTTACCAAACCCACATTTACTAAACCAACATTTACTAAACCAACATTTACTAAACCCACATTTACTAAACCCACATTTACTAAACCAACATTTACTAAACCCACGTGTACTAAACCCACACATTATTGGATGCTTTACAGTAGTGCCTGGCCTGCTCTGGCCTCCTCTCAAACAAACAGAGGTAAAGACATGAACACAACACACGGCCCACTAAAAAGTAGATTGTTGTCTGCTACTTCCAAAAGAGAGAGACACAATCGAGATCACACATTTGTCAACCCAGTGAGATGGTTCCATGGCTGGCTGAACAGTCTCAGCGGGACTTGAAATTGAGCCACAGATCGTGTGTGAGGAGATCTGGTTATTGACCATTTGAGCTGTGTTGAGTGAGAGAGAGACTCTCCTCCTGTCCTTTCAGGTTTTGAGCTCAGTGCCTCAGTCATCTCAGTCTCCTCTCCTCAGCTCTCTTTTCCTCTCCTCTCCTCTCCTCCCCCTCTCTCCTCTCCTGTCCCTCTTTCCTCTTCTGTCTCCTCACTCCTCACTCCTCTCCCTCCTGTTTCCTCCCCTTTTCTTCTCCTCTCCCTCTCTCCTCTCCCTCCTTTCTCCTCTCCCTCTCTCCTCTCCCTCTCCTTTCCTCCCCCTCCTGTCTCCTCCCTCTCTCCTCTCCTCTCCCTCCTGTCTCCTCACTTTTTCTTCTCCTCTCCCTCCTGTCTCCTCTCCTCTCCCTCTTTCCTCTTCTGTCTCCTCTCCCTCCTGTCTCCTCTCCTCTCCCTCTCTCCTCTCCTGTCCCTCTCTCCTCTCCCTCCTGTCCCTCTCTCCTCTCCCTCCTGTCTCCTCTCCTCTCCCTTCTTCTGTCTCCTCTCTGGTCCCACTTTCCTCTTCTGTCTCCTCCCTCTTTCCACTCCTCTCCCTCTATCCTCTCCATCTCCTATTCTCTGGTCTCCAGTAGAAAACATCTTTAGCTCAGTGGCCTGGTAAAGATAAAGACTACAGCCATGAATCCAGATGGAGTATATATACACACGTGTATTATATTGCCTCTTTAAGTAGATACATTCTGTGCTGCATTCATTTTCAACACTGATATTTTCAATTAACGCTTACATTTTCACATCTCTCTTTTTCGTAAAGAAACATTCTTGTTTTCCTGATCCAACTAGTGTATATAATCGTGTGTGACGTCGCCAGAGCCAGGGCCTGGACGGTAAAGGGCTGTGTTAGAGATGGATGCTGATGGTGTGTTACTGGCTGTCTGGCTCCGCGTGATTGGGTATGAAAAATGAAATACTCCGGCTAGCATCACAGTGATTGGAGGAAATTAAGAAATTGCACAACCGATTAACTCAATGTATCTACGACCGACGAGAACTAAACGAAAAGAGGGAATACTTAGGAGGAAAGAATACAAATTAAAAAAGGAAATAAGCTGCTTAATAATGCAAAACAAGCATAAAGGAACTCTGCGTTGGCACATCGTCACATTAAACAGCATTAACAATGAGAGTAAATATAGGTATAATGGCTCTATTTAACAATTTGAGTAAATATAGGTAGAATGGCTCTATTTACATTGTTAACAATGAGAGTAAATATAGGTAGAATGGCTCTATTTACATTGTTAACAATGAGAGTAAATATAGGTAGAATGGCTCTATTTACATTGTTAACAATGAGAGTAAATATAGGTAGAATGGCTCTATTTATTGTTAACAATTAGAGTAAATACAGTGCCTATTGGTCAATTAGAGTAAATACGAAAGTATTCGGCCCCCTTGAACTTTGCAACCTTTTGCCACATTTCAGGCTTCAAACATAAGATATTAAACTGTATTTTTTTGTGAAGAATCAACATCAAGTGGGACACAATCATGAAGTGGAAGACATTTATTGGATATTTCAAACTTTTTTAACAAATCAAAAACTGAAAAAATGGGCGTAAAATTATTCAGCCCCTTTACTTTCAGTGCAGCAAACTCTCTCCAGAAGTTCAGTGAGGATCTCTGAATGGTCCAATGTTGACCTAAATGACTAATGATGATAAATACAATCCACCTGTGTGTAATCAAGTCTCCGTATAAATGCACCTGCACTGTGATAGTCTCAGAGGTCCGTTAAAAGCACAGAGAGCATCATGAAGAACAAGACACCAGGCAGGTCCGATATACTGTTGTGAAGAAGTTTAAAGCATTTGGAATCAAAAAGATTTCCCAAGCTTTAAACATCCCAAGGAGCACTGTGCAAGCGATAATATTGAAATGGAAGGAGTATCAGACCACTGCAAATCTACCAAGACCTGGCCATCCCTCTAAACTTTCAGCTCATACAAGGAAAGACTGACCAGAGATGCAGCCAAGAGGACCATGATCACTCTGGATGAACTGCAGAGATCTACAGCTGAGGTGGGAGACTCTGTCCATAGGACAACAATCAGTCGTATATTGCACAAATCTGGCCTTTATGGAAGAGTGGCAAGATATAAAATTTCTTAAAGATATCCATAAAAAGTTTGTTTAAAGTTTGCCAAGAATCTGGGAGACACACAAACATGTGGAAGAAGGTGCTCTGGTCAATGAAACAAAATTGAACTTTTTGGCAACAATGCAAAATGTTATGTTTGGATATTTCAAACTCATCACCCTGAACAAATCTCCAAAACATGGTGGTGGCAGCATCATGGTTTGGGCCTGCTTTTCTTCAGCAGGGACAGGGAAGATGGTTAAAATTGATGGGAAGATGGATGGAGCCAAATACAGGACAATTCTGGAAGAAAACCTGATGGAGTCTGCAAAAGACCTGAGACTGGGACGGAGATATGTCTTCCAACAAGACAATGATCCAAAACATAAAGCAAAATCTACAATGGAATGGTTCAAAAATAAACATATCCAGGTGTTAGAATGGCCAAGTCAAAGTCCAGACCTAATCCAATCGATCTGTAGAAAGAACTAAAACTGCTGTTCACAAATGCCATCCAACCTCACTGAGCTCGAGCTGTTTTGCAAGGAGTAATGGGAAAAAAATTCAGTCTCTCGATGTGCAAAACTGATGCATACCTGCGACTTACAGCTGTAATCGCAGCAAAAGGTCGCTACAAAGTATTAAAAAGGGGCTGAATAATTCTGACACCATTTTTCAGTTTTGGATTTGTTAAAAAGGTTTGAAATATCCAATAAATGTCGTTCCACTTCATGATTGTGTCCCACTTGTTGTTGATTCTTCCAAAAAAGTACAGTTTTATATCTTTATGTTTGAAGCCTGAAATGTGGCAAAAGGTCGCAAAGTTCAAGGGGGCCAATACTTTCGCAAGGCACTGTATGGGTATAATTGGTCTATTTACATTGTTGTCAATGAGAGTAAATATAGGTTGGTCTATTTACATTGTTGTCAATGAGAGTAAATATAGGTAGAATGGTCTATTTACATTGTTGTCAATGAGAGTAAATATAGGTAGAATGGTCTATTTACATTGTTGTCAATGAGAGTAAATATAGGTAGAATGGTCTATTTACAAATGGAAAATATAGGTAGAATGGTCAGATTGTTGTCAATGAGAAATAGGTAGAATGGCTCTATTTATCATAGAAAATATGGTATGGCTCTAACTTGTTGTCAATGAGATACAATAGGTAAATGGCTCTATTTATCATAGAGAGTAAATATAGGTAGAATGGTCTATTTACATTGTTGTCAATGAGAGTAAATATAGGTAGAATGGTCTATTTACATTGTTGTCAATGAGAGTAAATATAGGTAGAATGGTCTATTTACATTGTTGTCAATGAGAGTAAATATAGAGAATCTATTTACATTGTTGTCTGAGAGTAAATATAGGTAGAATGGCTCTATTTACATTGTTGTCAATGAGAGTAAAATAGGTAGAATGGTCTATTTACATTGTTGTCATATTGCACAAATTGGTCAATTTATGGAAGAATGGTGTTGTCAATGAAGGTAAATGGCCTATTTACATTGTTGTCAATGAGATATCCATAAAAATGGTGTTTTACATTGTTTCAATGAGTAAATTGCCACAAGCCACCAATGGGAGACACAAATATAGGTAGAATGGTCTGATTTACATTGTTGTCAATGAGAGTAAATATAGGTAGAATGGCTCTATTTACATTGTTGTCAATGAGAGTAAATATAGGTAGAATGGTCTATTTACATTGTTGTCAACATTGTTGTCAATGAAGTAAATATGGTAGAATGGCTCATTTACATTGTTGTCAATGAAGTAAATATATCTGGTCACTGTCAAACATAAATATAGGTGGTGGCAGCATCATGGTTTGGGCCTGCATTTCTTCAGCAGGGAAATATAGGTAGAATGATGGTCAATAAAAATATGATAGAATGGATGAGAGTTACATTGTTGTCAATGGAGTAAATATAGGAGAATGGCTCAAAATACCTGAGAGTAAATATAGGTAGAATGGCTCTATTTACATTGTTGTCAATGAGAGTAAATATAGGTAGAATGGCTCTATTTATCATAGAGAGTAAATATAGGTAGAATGGTCTAACATTGTTGTGAGATGGAGTAAATATAGGTAGAATGGTCTTCATTGTTGTCAAGACAATGAATGGTCCAAAACAGAGTAAATATAGGTAAATCTATTTACATTGTTGTCAATGAGAATGGTAGAATGGCTCTAAATTGTTGTCAATGAAAATATCCAGGTGTTCTAGAATGGTCAATGAGAAAATCAAAGTAGACCTGAATCAATGAGAGTAAATATAGGTAGAATGGTCTATTTACATTGTTGTCAATGAAAGAAATATAGGTAAAATTTACATTGTTGTCAATGAGAGTAAATATAGGTAGAATGGTCAAATTGTTGTCAATGAGAGTAAATATAGGTAGAATGGCTCTATTTACATTGTTGTCAATGAGAGTAAATATAGGTAGAATGGTCTATTTACATTGTTGTCAATGAGAGTAAATTAGAATGCAAGGAATGGAATGGGAGAAAAATAGGTAGAATGGTCTACATTGTTGTCAAAAAATATAGGTAGACATGGTCTATTTACATTGTTGTCAATGAGAGTAAATATAGGTAGAATGTCTATTTATCATAGAGAGTAAATATAGGTAGAATGGTCTATTTAAAGTAAATTAACTTTTACATTGTTGTCAATGAGAGTAAATATAGGTAGAATGGTCTATTTACATTGTTGTCACACCAAATTTTTCATTTACATTGTTGTCAATTGAGTAAATATAGGTAGAATGGCTCTATTTACATTGTTGTCAATGAGAGTAAATATAGGTAGAATGGTCTATTTACATTGTTGTCAATGAGAGTAAATATAGAGAATGGCTCTATTTATCATAGAGAGTAAATATAGGTAGAATGGTCTATTTACATTGTTGTCAATGAGAGTAAATATAGGTAGAATGGTCTATTTACATTGTTGTCAATGTTGGTATGGTCTATTTACATTGTTGTCAATGAAGTAAATATAGGTTGGTCTATTTACATTTTGTCAATGAGAGTAAATATAGGTAGAATGGCTCTATTTACATTGTTGTCAATGAGAGTAAATATAGGTAGAATGGTCTATTTACATTGTTGTCAATGAGAGTAAATATACTAGAATGGCATTTATCATAGTAAATAGGTATAATGGTCTATTTACATTGTTGTCAATGAGAGTAAATATAGGTAGAATGGCTCTATTTACATTGTTGTCAATGAGAGTAAATATAGGTAGAATGGCTCTATTTATCATAGAGAGTAAATATAGGTAGAATGGTCTATTTACATTGTTGTCAATGAGAGTAAATATAGGTAGAATGGCTCATAGAGAGTAAATATAGGTAGAATGGTCTATTTACATTGTTGTCAATGAGAGTAAATATAGGTAGAATGGTCTATTTACATTGTTGTCAATGAGAGTAAATATAGGTAGAATGGCTCTATTTATCATAGAGAGTAAATATAGGTAGAATGGCTCTATTTACATTGTTGTCAATGAGAGTAAATATAGGTAGAATGGCTCTATTTATCATTGTTGTCAATTGAGTCAATGAAATAATATTGGTAGAATGGCTCTATTTACATTGTTGTCAACAATGAGAGTAAATATAGGTAGAATGGCTCTATTTACATTGTTGTCAATGAGAGTAAATATAGGTAGAATGGCTCTATTTATCATAGAGAGTAAATATAGGTAGAATGGTCTATTTACATTGTTGTCAATGAGAGTAAATATAGGTAGAATGGCTCTATTTACATTGTTGTCAATGAGAGTAAATATAGGTAGAATGGCTCTATTTATCATAGAGAGTAAATATAGGTAGAATGGCTCTATTTACATTGTTATCAATGAGAGTAAATATAGGTAGAATGGCTCTATTTATCATAGAGAGTAAATATAGGTAGAATGGCTCTATTTACATTGTTGTCAATGAGAGTAAATATAGGTAGAATGGCTCTATTTACATTGTTGTCAATGAGAGTAAATATAGGTAGAATGGCTCTATTTATCATAGAGAGTAAATATAGGTAGAATGGCTCTATTTACATTGTTGTCAATGAGAGTAAATATTGGTAGAATGGCTCTATTTATCATAGAGAGTAAATATAGGTAGAATGGTCTATTTACATTGTTGTCAATGAGAGTAAATATAGGTAGAATGGCTCTATTTATCATAGAGAGTAAATATAGGTAGAATGGTCTATTTACATTGTTGTCAATGAGAGTAAATATAGGTAGAATGGCTCTATTTACATTGTTGTGGTCAACATTGTTGTCAATGAGAGTAAATATAGGTAGAATGGCTCTATTTACATTGTTGTCAATGAGAGTAAATATAGGTAGAATGGCTCTATTTACATTGTTGTCAATGAGAGTAAATATAGGTAGAATGGTCTATTTACATTGTTGTCAATGAGAGTAAATATAGGTAGAATGGCTGATTTATCATAGAGTAAATATAGGTATAAATGGTCTATTTACATTGTTGTCAATGAGAGTAAATATAAATATAGGTAGAATGGCTCTATTTACATTGTTGTCAATGAGAGTAAATATAGGTAGAATGGCTCTATTTATCATAGAGAGTAAATATAGGTAGAATGGTCTATTTACATTGTTGTCAATGAGAGTAAATATAGGTAGAATGGCTCTATTTATCATAGAGAGTAAATATAGGTAGAATGGTCTATTTACATTGTTGTCAATGAGAGTAAATATAGGTAGAATGGCTCTATTTACATTGTTGTCAATGAGAGTAAATATAGGTAGAATGGTCTATTTACATTGTTGTCAATGAGAGTAAATATAGGTAGAATGGCTCTATTTACATTGTTGTCAATGAGAGTAAATATAGGTAGAATGGCTCTATTTATCATAGAGAGTAAATATAGGTAGAATGGCTCTATTTACATTGTTGTCAATGAGAGTAAATATTGGTAGAATGGCTCTATTTATCATAGAGAGTAAATATAGGTAGAATGGTCTATTTACATTGTTGTCAATGAGAGTAAATATTGGTAGAATGGCTCTATTTACATTGTTGTCAATGAGAGTAAATATAGGTAGAATGGCTCTATTTATCATAGAGAGTAAATATAGGTAGAATGGGTCTATTTATTAATGATAAAGTGGTTTGCTAGTCAACACAGAACTGCAGAGGACAATCAACAAATGATACATCACTATAGCGTTCAACAACTAAATAAAGACCTCCTCCTTCTCACCACAGACAGTATCCCTCAATAGAACCTCCCAGCAGCCAGCCAGCCCCCTGCACCTCCTCCTTCTCCCCACAGACAGTATCCCTCATTACAACCCCCCAGCAGCCAGCCAGCCCCCTGCACCTCCTCCTTCTCCCCACAGACAGTATCCCTCATTACACACAGTATCCCCACCCCCAGCAGCAGCCAGCAACCCCCCAGCAGCCAGCCAGCCCCCTGCACCTCCTCCTCCCCACAGACACCTCAACCCCCAGCAGCCAGCCAACCCCCTTCTCCTTCAATACAACCTCCCAGCAGCCAGCCAGCCCCTCCCCCCCACAACCCCCCAGCAGCCAGCCAGCCCTCTGCACCTCCTTCTCCTCCCCACAGACCGTATCCCTCAATACAACTCCCCAGCAGCCAGCCAGCCCCCTGCACCTCCTCCTCCCCACAGACAGTATCTCTAATTACAACCCCCCAGCAGCCAGCCAACCCCCTGCACCTCCTCCTCCTCCCCACAAACAGTATCCTTCAATACAACCTCCCAGCAGCCAGCCAGCCCCCTGCACCTCCTCCTCACTAACATTGTTAACAATATAAATAGACCCATTCTACCTATATTTACTCTCAAAGATAAATAGACCCATTCTACCTATATTTACTCTCATTGTTAACAATGTAAATTGAGCCATTCTACCTATATTTACTCTCAATGATAAATAGACCCATTCCACCTATATTTACTCTCATTGATAACAATGTAAATAGAGCCATTCTACCTATATTTACTCTCATTGATAACAATGTAAATAGAGCCATTCTAGCTATATTTACTCTCAAAGATAAATAGAGCCATTCTACCTATGTTTACTCCCATTGATAAATAGACCCAGTAGTCTGGTCTCTGCACTCCATCCATTACCAATGGGCAATTCAGACAGAAAGTATGAACGCCATCGTAGCAGAACAACAGAGGATAAATCAACTTCTATCTCCACCAGGCTGCCATTTTAATTTCCTCCCTCCTTCCTGTTATTCATAGACATACATCTTTTCCTCAGAGTTAGCCCAGAATGTGTGTGTCAGGGTTTCCGTTAGCTGTTGATAGCCAGCTTTTGTCAGTTTGTTGTTGTTGTTGTTGTTGATGTTGTTGAAAACCTGATAAGTAAAATTGCCGCTGGCCAATTGACCCGGGAGAAGAAGAACAAAACCCCATTGCTATATATTGCCTTTGTGCCTATCAGAGAGCATCGGGCCTCCCCAGACAAAAATAAATAAATGTGTCAATCAGCGTCGAGCTAAACTGAGTGAGCTCAACTGTGAATGGTCCTGGCGCACCAAAACAAAGTGTCATGGGAAGTCCCTCCTGTCAATTCCCATTGAGAGCCAACGTCATGGACGTCAAGAAAAACTTGAATTGTTGCATCTCGTTGTGCTGTTGTTCCCCGGTGGCTAGCTAGCCTTTCCCTAAATTAGCCATGGATGGAGATAGGGACTTGGACTTGGACTGTTTTTACTTAATTCTCCATACTGGTCAACGATTATAATGGCAAGATTATACAATTCCTACATTGTTGTGCCCCTGGTCTGAGAGGATGGAAGTTCAACATGTATCTAGATGTAGAAGGCTAATGTTAACTAGCTAACATTGACCATGAGTGGAAGATAGGCTAGCGAGCAAGGATTTTAGCCAGGTAGCCTAGGACAACAACAAATTAAAGTGTGTACCCTACGACAGTGATAGACTGTTTCGTCAACATGAGAGGAGGATGGCATTGGCGTTTCTCTACAAGTAGGGTGAGTCAACATGTTCAGCACGAACCCAGTTTACGTTGATTGGACTAAATTGTTCTTGGTATCTTTTAGTTGTCACTGTATTAAGCTAAGCAGAAGTGATTTGATGATGTTGAAATGTTGAAGTTGAAATAGTGCTGGAACAGTGGAGTCGGCTCCTGTTTTATTTGTGACTTGCGGTTAACTCTGTGGTTCTAAATCAATAGTGGTGATAAGTGGTCCGAAGATATCGGGGAACATTAACTTGTTTGACCGTGCTGCAGGTTACTGTACATTCAATATGATTTCTGGACTTCACTGGACAGAGGTTGCTATCCAGTTGCTATCCAGATTTGTGAAAAAACAAAAGGTGTGGTTGAATTTATTCTGCCACTGTGTCTTCTTATTGTCTCAGCCTTTATGCCTATATATCACGGTGTCAAGGCATATGAACTAACAGGTTATAGATTAAACAACGCAATTATCACAATAATAATTAAACGATGAATAAACTGCAATATTTCGGCTAAAGCGTTTGAATTCACAAATGTATTTGACTGTTTTTAATATTATTTAATATATATATATATATATATATATATATATAAATATTTCTTGGACTCCTCCTTGGTCTCCTTCTTGGACTCCTCCTTTGTTCTCCTACTTGATGTCTTTCTTGGACTTTCTTGTTCTCCTTCTTGGACTCTCCTTGATATCCTCGGTCTCCTTCATGGTCTCCTCCTTTGATCTCCTTCTTGGACTCCTTCTTGGACTCCTCCTTGATCTCCTCGGTCTCCTTCATGGTCTCCTCCTTTGATCTCCTTCTTGTTCTCCTTCTTGGACTTCTCCTTGATCTCCTCGGTCTCCTTCATGGTCTCCTCCTTTGATCTCCTTCTTGTTCTCCTTCTTGGACTCCTCAATCTCCCTCTTGATCTTCTCCTTGGACTTTGCATCCTGTAGAAATTTACATCCTGTGGTACTAACTCAAAAAAGTTTGGGGACACTGTAAAGTCCATGGAGAATAAGAGCACCTCCTCCCAGCTGCCCACTGCTCTGAGGCTAGGAAACATTGTCACCACTGATAAATCCTCTATAATTGAGAATTTCAATAAGCATTTCTCTATGGCTGGCCATGCTTTCCACATCACTACCCCTACCCCGGTCAACTGCCCGGCACCCTCCACAGCAACCCGCCAAAGCCCCCACCATTTCTCCTTTACCCAAATCTAGATAGCCAATGTTCTGAAAGAGTTGCAAAATCTGGACCCCTACAAATCAGCCGGGCTAGACAATCTGGACCCTCTCTTTCTAAAATGATCTGCCGAAATTGTTGCAACCCCTATTACTAGCCTGTTCAACCTCTCTTTCGTATCGTCTGAGATTCCCAAAGATTGGAAAGCTGCCGCGGTCATCCCCCTCTTCAAAGAGTGTGACACTCTAGACCCAAACTGCTACAGACCTATGTCTATCCAATCCTGTCTTTCTAAGGTCTTCGAAAGCCAAGTTAACAAACAGATTACTGACCATTTCGAATCCCACCATACCTTCTCCGCTATGCAATCTTGTTTCAGATCTGGTCATGGGTGCACCTCAGCCATGCTCAAGGTTCTAAACGACATCATAACCGCCATTGATAAGAGACATTACTGTGCAGCCGTATTCATCGACCTGGCCAAGGCTTTCGACTCTGTCAATCACAACATTCTTATTGGCAGGCTCGACAGCCTTGGTTTCTCAAATGATTGCCTAGCCTGGTTTACCAACTACTTCTCTGATAAAGTTCAGTGTGTCAAATCAGAGGGCCTGTTGTCTGGACCTCTGACAGTCTCTATGGGTGTGCCACAGGGTTCAATTGTAGGGCCGACTCTCTTTTCTGTATACATCAATGATGTTGCTCTTGCTGCTGGTGATTCTCTGATCCACCTCGACGCAGACGACACCATTCTGTATACTTCTGGCCCCTCCTTGGACACTGTGTTAACTAACCTCCAGACGAGCTTCAATGCCATACAACTCTCCTTCCGTGGCCTCCAACTGCTCTTAAAACGCAAGTAAAACTAAATGCATGCTTTTCAATCGATCGCTGCCCGCACCTGCTCGCCCGTCCAGCATCACTACTCTGGACGGCCCTTAGAATACGTGGACAACTACAAATACCTGGGTGTCTGGTTAGACTGTACACTCTCCTTCCAGACTCACATTAAGCATCTCCATTCCAAAATTAAATCTAGAATCGGCTTCCTATATTGCAACAAAGCATCCTTCACTCATGCTGCCAAACATACCCTCGTAAAACTGACCATCCTACCGATTCTCGACTTCGGTGATGTCATCTATAAAATAGCCTCCAACACTCTACTCAACAAACTGGATGCAGTCTATCACAGTGCCATCCGTTTTGTCACCAAAGCCCCATACCCTACCCACCATTGCGACCTGTACGCTCTCGTTGGTTGGCCCTCGCTTCATACTCGTCGCCAAACCCACTGGCTACAGGTTATCTACAAGTCTCTGCTAGGTAAAGCCCCGCCTTATCTCAGCTCACTGGTCACCATAGCAGCACCCACTCGTAGCACGCGCTCCAGCAGGTATATCTCACTGGTCACCCCCAAAGCAAATTCCTCCTTTGGTCGTCTTTCCTTCCAGTTCTCTGCTGCCCATGACTGGAACGAATTGCAAACTGAAGCTGGAGACTCACATCTCCCTCACTAGCTTTAAGCACCAGCTGTCAGAGCATTTTACAGATCACTGCAGCTGTACTTAGCCTATCTGTAAACAGCCCATCTATCTACCTACCTCATCCCCATACTGGTATTTATTTATTTATTTTGCTCCTTTGCACCCCACCTGCACATTCATCTTCTGCCGATCCACCATTCCAGGGTTTAATTGCTATATTGTAATTACTTCACCACCATGGCCTATTTATTTCCTTAACTTACCTCATTTGCACTCACTGTATATATACTTTTTGTTTTATTTTGTTCTACTGTATTATTGACTGTATGTTTTGTTTATTCCATGTGTTGTTGTATGTGTCGAATTGTTACGCTTTATCTTGGCCAGGTCCCAGTTGTAAATGAGAACTTGTTCTCAACTTGCCTACCTGGTTAAATAAAGGTGAAATAAAAAAAAATTCAAACTCCTCCTCGGACTGCTTCATAGTCTCCTTCTTGGACTCCTCCTTGGTCTCCTTCTTGATCTCCTCATTTGATCTTCTAATTGCTCTCCTACTTGGTCTCCTTTTTGGACTCTTCCTTGATCTCCTTCTTGGACTCCTCCTTGATCTCCTTCTTGAACTCCTCCTTGATCTCCTCCTTGATCTGTTTCTTGATCTCCTTCTTGGAATCCTCCTTGAACTTCTACTTGGCGAAAGTATATTATTCTGCTAATAGCCCATCATGGTGCATGGCTTCTTTTGTATTCCAATGTATTGAATGGATGTAATTAATTACAGTCATTTACCGTTCTCTTTCTCAGAGTGGAAACGTTGCTTGCAGAGTTCACAACCTAACTACACTTGTCATAAACAAGTGTTTGCAAACATGTTTTCAAAATGCCTCCAGCTGTCCAATACTACAGTAAACCGAGAACTGTATTCTAAAAATCTAAACACATCATCTACAGTTGTACAAATATATTACTGTATTTGATAAAAAAATATATTTAAAAATGTATATGTGTATAAGGCTACTGTGCAGTCTGACAAAAACCATCAGGACAATGAGATGTTTACTGTAGTCTATATAGTAAACATAGTAAAGTGCCTAATTCCTTACATAAGGGAGAGCAGGCCATGTCCAGACTTTATCGGTGAACTCAAGTACTCATTAACTCTGTTTTTAATGTTTTTTTCGGGTTGCATCACTCATGAACAGAAACTTCTGAGACACAGTATTCATGATGAACACAGAGGTTCACTGGTAAGAGACACAGTATTCATGATGAACACCCAGAGGTTCACTGGTAAGAGACACAGTATTCATGATGAACACCCAGAGGTTCACTGGTAAGAGACACAGTATTCATGATGAACACAGTATTCATGATGAACAGAGGTTCACTGGTAAGAGACACAGTATTCATGATGAACACCCAGAGGTTCACTGGTAAGAGACACAGTATTCATGATGAACACCCAGAGGTTCACTGGTAAGAGACACAGTATTCATGATGAACACCCAGAGGTTCACTGGTAAGAGACACAGTATTCATGATGAACACCCAGAGGTTCACTGGTAAGATACACAGTATTCATGATGAACACCCAGAGGTTCACTGGTAAGAGACACAGTATTCATGATGAACACCCAGAGGTTTACTGGTAAGATTTCACTGGTAAGAGACACAGTATTCATGATGAACACCCAGAGGTTCACTGGTAAGAGACACAGTATTCATGATGAACACCCAGAGGTTCACTGGTAAGAGACACAGTATTCATGATGAACACTCAGAGGTTCACTGGTAAGGACACAGTATTCATGATGAACACCCAGAGGTTCACTGGTAAGATGATGAACACCCAGAGGTTCACACAGTATTCATGATGAACACCCAGAGGTTCACTGGTAAGGGACACAGTATTAATGATGAACACCCAGAGGTTCACTGGTAAGAGACACAGTATTCATGATGAACACCCAGAGGTTCACTGGTAAGAGACACAGTATTCATGATGAACACCCAGAGGTTCACTGGTAAGGGACACAGTATTAATGATGAACACCCAGAGGTTCACTGGTAAGAGACACAGTATTCATGATGAACACCCAGAGGTTCACTGGTAAGAGACACAGTATTAATGATGAACACCCAGAGGCCTCGGGATCCATCCCAGTTGGTATTCTGCTTATGGTATCGCTCGGGGAGAAAGGGGAGAAAGAACATGGTGGAGTTTGAGGCCAGGTGGCGAAGAGTGATGGAGATGGGGGTGTGACCAGGTGTGTCTGGATAGGGGTGATGTAGTTGTTGTTTGTATGTGTATGGTACATACGCCTCTTGGCGGAGGGAACTCAACACCCTGCTACAACTCAACTCCCCGTGGAGTGAAAAAGGTATGTGTTCGTAGGTGGGAAGGACGACAGAGGCAGAGAAAATGACCGTTTACAGGGGATTTATTATTCCTAACACGGTATTGTGGGGAAATGGGGCTGGAAAGAACCAAGGCAAAGAAAGTCAAAGTTCAAGAGTACCATCTCCTACTTTAACTACCAACTACTTACCTAATCTTTTTGCACCTTCTGGCGTGTTAACCAAAATACAGGGGGTGCTCCACCCAGGTCTTACCTAGTGTGCATAGACAGAGAACATACTGCGGGTCTATGAATGCCTACAGGCCTCTTGCCTAAACACTCCTAAGGTGTGTTCCCCTTCCCCCGCTGGGAACAAATGAAACAGAATAATTACTAAGTTAAAGTGAACAATTTCAATAATCAAAAGCACTGAGTCCTATTGGCACACACATACCTCAGAAGTAGCAGCTACAAAATACTTCCAACAAAACTTTCACAGACTAACAAGAGCGTCTGCCAAATGACTTAAATGTAAATGTAAATGTAACAACCAACACAGGACATTAAACTTTCTCTCCTGGCAAAGGATCATTGGTTTTTATCCAGCTGGAGAAGGAGTTGGTGATGGACGACAGTTGTTTCCCCCGACGAGCGGGAGGGTTCAGAGCTCCAATCAGATGGGGCCGACCAATCAGCTGTTTGAAGAATCCAGAATTCCATTTACTGAAATACACACACACACACACACACACACACACAACACAGAAATTGGGAAACTTAACAGTATGTTTTTGTCAAAAAATCAAAAATAAAATTGTACAAAAAAAAAGCTTGCAACACGTATTCTGATTATTTATTATTGATTATTCATTATGTATTGTATTGTATTGGATTTATTTAGTTTAAATTCTTCATTGTAAACCTCCATTTTACAAATAATTTAACAGACACACAACATAAGTAGATTAACTTGGTCAAAATATTTCTTTATTAAAAACCATATGTTGGTACTTATTTATTTTGATCCAAAGCCACAAATGAGTGAGTCAGTCAGCATAATGCAGACAATTATAGATTTATCCTGCAAAATAGCCTACTAAATAGGTCACGCCTAAATTAATATATTAAATTGTAATGCTGAGTAAATGACACATTATTTCTGATTGTCTTTAGCAATTACTATTTGGATTATAATACATTTGTATATTTGTAGGGGTTGTTGCATTTTTCTTCAGGTCTGTGATATTTCAGTTAGAAATGTAAAACTTTAGAGCACTTAATCCTCGAATAAATTGTAAGTGAATCCCCGTTTTGTCCTTTAGGCTTTACAATAGGACTCAACTCTGAAGCATTTCACAAGCATTTTGCTACACTCACAATAACATCTGCTAACCATGTGTATGTGACCAATAAAGTTGGATTTGATTTGATTCTGAATTTTGACTGACATCAGCATCTATCGGTCGCCTAAACCGTGGCGCAAATTGGGGGATTTTTCACACCTAGCCGAGCTATGATTCTATCCGTTTGTAAATTGTGGCGTGAATGTCCATTTCATAAATAAATGAAGTAGCTCAGGTCTTTTTCCACTCCCTCTCCTCGCTGGACTCTCTTTCATTCAGTTTCTTCTTCACATCAGCAAAGAAGTAGAGAGTTTCAGAAACTCACTTTATATAGAGGGACTAACAGCCATCAAAGGAAAATTCAAAGCCGTATTTTGGTTATACTTAGGCCTACAGGTATGCTTGTCTCATGTGGTCATTATAATATGAAATATATTCCCTTTAACTATTGTTCTTGCTGGTTTCGACAATACTTTCTTACTGTCTACAAGACCAACTTGAAACATTTCAGAAACCGGTAGGCCTAGAGGACAGTGATAGGAGTGTACTAGAGGACAGTGATAGGAGTGTACTAGAGGACAGTGATAGGAGTGTACTAGAGGACATTTATCTGAGTGTACTAGAGGACAGTGTTCGGAGTGTACTAGAGGACAGTGTTCGGAGTGTACTAGAGGACAGTGTTCGGAGTGTACTAGAGGACAGTGTTCGGAGTGTACTAGAGGACAGTGTTCGGAGTGTACTAGAGGACAGTGATCTGAGTGTACTAGAGGACAGTGATCTGAGTGTACTAGAGGACAGTGTTCGCAGTGTTCGGAGTGTACTAGAGGACAGTGATCTGAGTGTACTAGAGGACAGTGATCTGAGTGTACTAGAGGACAGTGTTCGCAGTGTTCGGAGTGTACTAGAGGACAGTGTTCGGAGTGTACTAGAGGACAGTGTTTGGGAGTGTACTAGAGGACAGTGATCTGAGTGTACTAGAGGACAGTGTTCGGACTCAAAAATTCAAGCAGGAGCTGTCTTTTGTTCCAATAAAAAACCTTCTCTCATCTTAGCATAGCTCAGACTTGTTATGAAGTGGGGAAACAAATACGTTTTACCGCTGGCTAGTGTGTGTGTGTGTTAGTGTGTTTGTGTGTTGTGTGTGTGTGTGTGTTAGTGTGTTGTGTGTGTGTGTCAGTGTGTCAGTGTGTGTGTCAGTGTGTGTGTCAGTGTGTTTGTGTGTGTGTCAGTGTGTCAGTGTGTGTGTCAGTGTGTCAGTGTGTTTGTGTGTGTGTCAGTGTGTTTGTGTGTGTGTCAGTGTGTCAGTGTGTGTGTCAGTGTGTCAGTGTGTTTGTGTGTGTGTGTCAGTGTGTTGTGTGTTGTGTGTGTGTCAGTGTGTTTGTGTGTGTGTCAGTGTGTCAGTGTGTTTGTGTGTGTGTGTCTGTGTGTTAGTGTGTGTGTGTCAGTGTGTCAGTGTGTTTGTGTGTGTGTCAGTGTGTTTATGTGTGTGTGTCAGTGTGTCAGTGTGTTTGTGTGTGTGTGTCAGTGTGTTTATGTGTGTGTGTGTCAGTGTGTTTGTTTGTGTGTGTGTGTCAGTGTGTTTGTGTGTGTGTGTGTGTGTTTGTGTGTGTGTGTCAGTGTGTGTGTGTGTGTGTGTGTGTGTTAGTGTGTGTGTGTGTGTGTCAGTGTGTTTGTGTGTGTGTGTGTGTGTGTGTGTCAGTGTGTTTGTGTGTGTGTGTGTCAGTGTGTTTGTGTGTGTGTGTCAGTGTGTCAGTGTGTTTGTGTGTGTGTGTCAGTGTGTTTGTGTGTGTGTGTCAGTGTGTTTGTGTGTGTGTGTCAGTGTGTTTGTGTGTGTGTGTCAGTGTGTTTGTGTGTTTGTGTGTTTGTGTGTGTGTCAGTGTGTTTGTGTGTGTGTGTCAGTGTTTGTGTGTGTGTGTGTCAGTGTGTTTGTGTGTTTGTGTGTTTGTGTGTGTGTCAGTGTGTTGGCTTGTGTGTCAGCGTGTGTGTCAGTGTGTTGGTGTGAGTGAGTTAGCGTGTGTTAGTGTGTGTCAGTAACAGTGGGAAGGAGACATTATGTTTATTGTTTTGGTGTAAATGTTCCTGAAATTTAAAAAAAGACACACACACACACACACACACACACACACACACACACACACACACACACACACACACACACACACACACACACAGAGAGTTAGTGGTGACAGACCACTGTAATCGGTCCACTGAGTAGGCAACCAATTAAGCAGATGGAGAATCTAAAGGCTATTTCCTTATTAGTACCGCAATAAAATATACCCCCATAAATCTAGCTGTGTTAAAACACTGTTAGAGCTGGTTAGGCCTAAACACTAAACACACAGGCAGTGAGAAGTGGCAGCGGAGTGTGTGTGTTTGTGTGCCTCTCTGTGTGTGTGTGTGTGTGTGTGTGTGCGTGTGTGTTTGTGTGTCTCTCTGTGTGTGTGTGTGTGTGTCTCTCTCTGTGTGTGTGTGTGTTTCTCTCTGTGTGTGTGTGTGTCTCTCCCTCTCTGTATGTGTGTGTGTGTGTGTGTGTGTTTGTGTGTCTCTCTGTGTGTGTGTGTGTGTGTTTCTGTGTGTTTGTGTGTGTGTGTCTCTCCCTCTCTGTATGTGTGTGTGTGTGTGTGTGTGTTTGTGTGTCTCTCTGTGTGTGTGTGTGTGTGTGTGTGTGTGTGTGTGTGTGTGTGTGTGTGTGTGTGTGTGTGTGTGTGTGTGTGTGTGTGTGTGTAGACTAATGAGGACCATGGCTTGGCTGAACCTGTCCAGTTATTTAAATCCACCAATCAACTGTTCAAAAAAAGGATCCAAACATTTCAAAGGTCTCTGTCTGCATGGAACTAAAGAGTACAGTAAGCACCTCCTTCTCCAAACAATATGACTGCCCACGACAGATGAAACAGAGCAGTACCTAGCCAATTGCTTTGCTATAGATTTTGTCAGAACACAAACTGGAGCCCATGCTCTTCAAGCCTGTGTACGTGGCCGAGACTGCCGATTATCAGAGCCATCAGCTTGCACCTCCACCCGAGGCTGTTCCAGCCAGCTTGCACCTCCACCCGAGGCTGTTCCAGCCAGCTTGCACCTCCACCCGAGGCTGTTCCAGCCAGCTTGCACCTCCACCCGAGGCTGTTCCAGCCAGCTTGCACCTCCACCCGAGGCTGTTCCAGCCAGCTTGCACCTCCACTCGAGGCTGTTCCAGCCAGCTTGCACCTCCACTCGAGGCTGTTCCAGCCAGCTTGCACCTCCACCCGAGGCTGTTCCAGCCAGCTTGCACCTCCACCCGAGGCTGTCAAAGCGTGACACGAGGGGCTGGTATTTAAACAGCTTCTCTGCAAAGGCCTCATCAATGCAGCTGTCAAATGAGCACCCCCCTCACAACAAAATGAGCACCTCCCCCTGGCCAACCCCCACAAAAACATGAGCTCCTCCCCCTGGCCTCCCCCCACAACAACAACATGAGCACCTCCCCCTGGCCTCCCCCCACAACAACATGAGCACCTCCCCCTGGCCAACCCCCACAACAACATGAGCTCCTCCCCCTGGCCAACCCCCACAACAACAACATGAGCACCTCCCCCTGGCCTCCCCCACAACAACATGAACACCTCCCCCTGGCCAACCCCCACAACAACATGAGCTCCTCCCCCTGGCCAACCCCCACAACAACATGAGCTCCTCCCCCTGGCCAACCCCCAAAACAAAATGAGCACCTCCCTCTGGCCAACCCCCACAACAACATGAGCTCCTCCCCCTGGCCAACCCCCACAACAAAATGAGCACCTCCCTCTGGCCAACCCCCACAACAACATGAGCTCCTCCCCTGGCCAACCCCCACAACAACATGAGCACCTCCCCCTGGCCAACACCCACAACAACATGAGCTCCTCCCCCTGGCCAACACCCACAACAACATGAGCTCCTCCCCCTGGCCAACCCCCACAACAACATGAGCACCTCCCCTGGCCAATACCCACAACAACATGAGCTCCTCCCCCTGGCCAACCCCCACAACAACATGAGCACCTCCCCCTGGCCAACACCCACAACAACATGAGCTCCTCCCCCTGGCCAACCCCCACAACAACATGAGCACCTCCCCCTGGCCAACACCCACAACAAAATGAGCACCTCCCCCTGGCCAACCCCCACAACAACATGAGCACCTCCCCCTGGCCAACCCCCACAACAACATGAGCTCCTCCCCCTGGCCTCCCCCCACAACAACATGAGCACCTCCCCTGGCCAACCCCCACAACAACATGAGCTCCTCCCCCCCACAACAAAATGGCCTCCCCCCCCCACAACAACATGAGCACCTCCCCCTGGCCAACCCCCACAACAACATGAGCTCCTCCCCCTGGCCAACCCCCACAACAAAATGAGCTCCTCCCCCTGGCCAACCCCCACAACAACATTAGCACCTCCCCCTGGCCAACCCCCCCAACAACATGAGCTCCTCCCCCTGGCCAACCCCCACAACAAATTGAGCTCCTCCCCCTGGTCTCCCCCCACAACAACATGAGCACCTCCCCCTGGCCAACCCCCACAACAACATGAGCTCTCCCCCAACCCCCACAACAACATGGCCAACCCCCACAACAACATGAGCTCCTCCCCCTGGCCAACCCCCACAACAACATGAGCACCTCCCCCTGGCCAACCCCCACAACAACATGAGCTCCTCCCCCTGGCCAACCCCCACAACAACATGAGCTCCTCCCCCTGGCCAACCCCCACAACAACATGAGCTCCTCCCCCTGGCCAACCCCCACAACAAATGAGCTCCTCCCCCTGGCCAACCCCCACAACAACAGCATGAGCTCCTCCCCCTGGCCAACCCCCACAACAACAGCATGAGCTCCTCCCCCTGGCCAACCCCCACAACAACAGCATGAGCTCCTCCCCCTGGCCAACCCCCACAACAACAGCATGAGCTCCTCCCCTGGCCAACCCCCACAACAACAGCATGAGCTCCTCCCCCTGGCCAACCCCCACAACAACAGCATGAGCTCCTCCCCCTGGCCAACCCCCACAACAACAGCATGAGCTCCTCCCCCTGGCCAACCCCCACAACAACAACATGAGCACCTCCCCCTGGCCAACCCCCACAACAACAATATCTGGCTTATTTGGCAAACAGGAAAACACGTAATATTCCTGTCTACACAACACTGTTTCTGGGCTGTTGGTGAGACCACTTGTCTCGCCTTGCTGGCTCTCAGGTCAACATGTGTAGCAATGTACAATCCTTGTATGAACAGCAGCCATTCATATCATGGGCAATGTAGAAAACAAAATGGGTCACGATTTGAAGGGTACCAGAGTACCTGATTATATTTTGTTGGTAGAACTTGCAACCTCGCTTTAATGGTAAACGTGAGAACGTCCTCACCAATGGGAGCATTCTGGTACATGGAATGGGAGCCAGAGTCATCACAGTCCAGAGCAGTGAGTTTCCCCTGCAGCCTCCAGTGTTACAGTAGCTGCATCTCTCTAACACCAAGGAGTGTTGTCCTGGATGTAAGATGAAGTGTTCCATAATGCCTCCACAAGAACACTGCGATCTGCCACAACTGCATCAGTGAAAAGTCACTGGCTCAGTTTGCATATCAGTCAGTGTCCACCTGAGCTCCAGTCCTGTTGCACAGGTCATTGAGGTCCAGCCAGTCTGACTGGTCTCCAAAACCTGCAGCAAAACTGTCCAATTGTCCATTGGCCTTCCTCTTGAAGTCCAGGAAGTTGTTCTGGCCAGTGGAACTTTCCTTCCCTTGTAGGTCCAGAAGGAGGGAGGCTCTGGTTAGTTCCCTAACTGTCACATCACTGTTGAGCATGTCCTGTAGCAGGTTACATCTACTTAATATTCGGGACACCTAAACACGCATCTCTTTGACTCAGGAAGAACAACATCCTGTGTGGTGTGAGTGCTTTAAGCATAGCCACTTTTTCACCACGTAAATTGACTTTTGTTAGAACTTTCTGTGGGATATTCATATTTGCAAGAAGATGCTGAATCTTTTCTAGGGCCACCTCTCTTACAGCTTGCCGTCTATGAGGATGCCCTCAATCTCACACAAATCATCAAGGAACCCACCAGGTACAACCCTAACTCTGTAAACAAGGGCACCCTCATAGACGTCATCCTGACCAACTGGCCCTCCAAATACACCTCCGCTGTCTTCAACCAGGATCTCAGGGATCACTGCCTCATTGCCTGTATCCGCTACGGAGCCGCAGTCAAACGGCCACCCCTCATCACTGTCAAACGCTCCCTAAAACACTTCTGTGAGCAGTCCTTTCTATTGGACCTGACCCGGGTATCCTGGAAGGACATTGACCTCATCCTGTCAGTAGAGGGTGCCTGGTCATTCTTTAAAAGTAACTTCCTCACCATTTTAGATAAGCATGCTCCGTTCAAAAAATGCAGAACTAAGAACAGATACAGCCCTTGGTTCACTCCAGACCTGACTGCCCTCGACCAGCACAAAAACATTCTGTGGCAGACTGCAATAGCATCGAATAGTCCCCGCGATATGCAACTGTTCAGGGAAGTCCGGAACCAATACACGCAGTCAGTCAGGAAAGCTAAGGCCAGCTTCTTCAGGCAGAAGTTTGCATCCTGTAGCTCCAACTCCAAAAAGTTCTGGGACACTGTGAAGTCCATGGAGAACAAGAGCACCTCCTCTCAGCTGGCCACTGCACTGAGGCTAGGTAACAAGGTCACCACCGTTAAATCCATGATTATCGAAAACTTCAACAAGCATTTCTCAACGGCTGGCCATGCCTTCCGCCTGGCTACTCCAACCTCGACCAACAGCTCCGCCCCCCCCCCTGCAGCTCCTCGCCCAAGCCCCTCCAGGTTCTCCTTTACCCAAATCCAGATAGCAGATTTTCTGAAAGAGCTGCAAAACCTGGACCCTTACAAATCAGCTGGGCTTGACAATCTGGACCCTCTATTTCTGAAACTATCCGCCGCCATTGTCGCAACCCCTATTACTAGCCTGTTCAACCTCTCATATCGTCTGAGATCCCCAAGGATTGGAAAGCTGCCGCAGTCATCCCCCTCTTCAAAGGGGGAGACACCCTGGACCCAAACTGTTACAGACCTATATCCATCCTGCCCTGCCTATCTAAGGTCTTCGAAAGCCAAGTCAACAAACAGGTCACTGACCATCTCGAATCCCACCGTGCCTTCTCCACTGTGCAATCTGGTTTCCGAGCCGGTCACGGGTGCACCTCAGCCACACTCAAGGTACTAAACGATAACATAACCGCCATCGACAAAAGACAGGACTGTGCAGCCGTCTTCATCAACCTTGCCAAGGCTTTCGACTCCATATTCTTATCGGCAGACTCAGTAGCCTCGGTTTTTCGGATGACTGCCTTGCCTGTCTTGCCTGGTTCACCAATTACTTTGCAGACAGAGTTCAGTGTGTCAAATCGGAGGGCATGCTGTCCGGTCCTCTGGCAGTCTCTATGGGGGTGCCACAGGGTTCAATTCTCGGGCCGACTCTTTTCTCTGTATATATCAATGATGTTGCTCTTGCTGCGGGAGATTCCCTGATCCACCTCTACGCAGACGACACCATTCTATATACTTCCGGCCCGTCCTTGGACACTGTGCTATCTAACCTCCAAACGAGCTTCAATGCCATACAACACTCCTTCCGTGGCCTCCAACTGCTCTTAAATGCTAGTAAAACCAAATGCATGCTTTTCAACCGATCGCTGCCTGCACCCACATGCCCGACGAGCATCACCACCCTGGATGGTTCCGACCTTGAATATGTGGACATCTATAAGTACCTAGGTGTCTGGCTAGACTGTAAACTCTCCTTGCAGACTCATATCAAACATCTCCAATCGAAAATCAAATCAAGAGTCGGCTTTCTATTCCGCAACAAAGCCTCCTTCACTCACGCCCCCAAACTTACCCTAGTGAAACTGACTATCCTACCGATCCTCGACTTCGGCGATGTCATCTACAAAATTGCTTCCAACACTCTACTCAGCAAACTGGATGCAGATTATCACAGTGCCATCCGTTTTGTCACTAAAGCACCTTATACCACCCACCACTGCGACTTGTATGCTCTAGTCGGCTGGCCCTCGCTACATATTCGTCGCCAGACCCACTGGCTCCAGGTCATCTACAAGTCCATGCTAGGTAAAGCTCCGCCTTATCTCAGTTCACTGGTCACGATGGCAACACACATCCGTAGCAAGCGCTCCAGCAGGTGTATCTCACTGATCATCCCGAAAGCAAACACCTCATTTGGCCGCCTTTCGTTCCAGTACTCTGCTGCCTGTAACTGGAACGAATTGCAAAAATCCCTGAAGTTGGAAACTTTTATCTCCCTCACCAACTTCAAACATGTGCTATCTGAGCAGCTAACCGATCGCTGCAGCTGTACATAGTCTATTGGTAAATAGCCCTCCCATTTTCACCTACCTCATCCCCATACTGTTTTTATTTATTTACTTTTCTGCTCTTTTGCACACCAGTATCTCTACCTGTACATGACCATCTGATCATTTATCACTCCAGTGTTAATCTGCAAAATTGTAATTATTCTCCTACCTCCTCATGCCTTTTGCACACAATGTGTATATAGACTCCCCTTTTTTCTTCTACTGTGTTATTGACTTGTTAATTGTTTACTCCATGTGTAACTCTGTGTTGTCTGTTCACACTGCTATGCTTTATCTTGGCCAGGTTGCAGTTGCAAATTAGAACTTGCTCTTAACTAGCCTACCTGGTTAAATAAAGGTGAAAAAAAAGCTTCTAGCAGAGGGGAAATGTTAATTATATCAAGCATTGTTGAATACTTACTGAGAACCTCATTAACTTGTCCTCCCCCCCCACAGTCGCCAGCAACATTAAACGTAAACTCAGCAAAAAAAGAAATGTCCCTTTTTTCAGGACCCGGTCTTTCAAAGATAATTCGTACAAATCCAAATAACTTCACAGATCTTCATTGTTAAGGGTTTAAACACTGTTTCCTATGCTTGTTCAATGAACCATAAACAATTAATGGACATGCACCTGTGGAAAGTTTGTTGAAACACTAACAGCTTACAGACGGTAGGCAATTAAAGGTCACAGTTATGAAAACTTATGACACTAAAGAGGCCTTTATACTTACTCTGAAAACACCAAAATAAAGATGCCCAGGGTCCCTACTCATCTGCGTGAACGTGCCTTTGGCATGCTGCAAGGAGGCATGAGGACTGAAGATATGGCCAGGGCAATAAATTGCAATGTCCGTACTGTGAGACACTTAAGACAGCGCTACAGGGAGACAGGACGGACAGCTGATCATCCTCGCAGTGGCAGGCCACATGTAACAATACCTGCACAGGAACGGTACATCCGAATATGACAACAACAACTGCCCGAGTTACACCAGGAATGCACAATCCCTCCATCAGTGCTCAGACTGTCCGTAATAAGCTGAGAGAGGCTTTACTGAAGGCTTGTAGGCCTGACATCACCGCCAACAACGTCGCCTATGGGCACAAACCCACCATCGCTGGACCAGACAGGACTGGCAAAAAGTGCTCTTCCTTGACGAGTCACAGTTTTGTCTCACCATGGGTGATGGTCGGATTCACATTTATTGTCGAAGGAATGAGCGTTACACCGAGGCCTGTACTCTAGAGCAGGATCGATTTGGAGGTGGAGGGTTCTTCATGATCTGGGGCGGTATGTCACAGCATCATCGGACTGAGCTTGTTGTCATTGCAGGCAATCTCAACACTGCTTTACAGGGAAGACATCCTCCTCCCTCATGTGGTACCTTTCCTGCAGGCTCATCCTGACTTAATCCTCCAGCATGACAATGCCACCAGCCATACTGCTCATTCCGTGTTCATACAAATATTTACACACTGAAAATTAAACGTAGTTGCCAGTGAGAGGACTTCATCTTTTTTTTTTGCTGAGTTTATGTGCCGAGATAACTATATTTACCGTGATGAGAGAAATCTCCGATTGGTTTGTTCATTAGTGTAACTGCTGGGGGTTTATTAATTGTAGACTTGTACCGTTTACCTTCACTGTGTCTTTCATAGAACACTGCACTTTAGTGTCTCGTAGATGACACCATCTGTAACAATTGCCTTTGTTGTGTTAGGGAAGACAAAACATGATCTACCTCTTCAAGGGTGAAATGTAATGTGTCTGGGAAATAGTCTGGTTCTACCGTGTTAATAATTTGACTGTGGTCAGTGGTACACTATCAGACGAGGACGTTTGTCATGTACCTTAGCATCATTACTAGTACTGGGCGAGGGACTGGGATAGGCACTATTGTTCATAAAAATGTCAATCACTTAGTAGAGTATTCCACTTTCTACCTGTATACCTTGCTATGTCCTCTTTCACGTTGAGTCCCACTGTCGCCGAGTGATGGCTGAATGGTCCCACTATCACCGAGTGATGGCTGAATGGTCCCACTGTCACCAAGTGATGGCTGAATGGTCCCACTATCACCGAGTGATGGCTGAATGGTCCCACTGTCACCAAGTGATGGCTGAATGGTCCCACTGTCGCCGAGTGATGGCTGAATGGTCCCACTGCCGCAGAGTGATGGCTGAATGGTCCCACTGTCGCAGAGTGATGGCTGAATGGTCCCACTGTCACCGAGTGATGGCTGAATGGTCCCACTGTCACCGAGTGATGGCTGAATGGTCCCACTATCACCGAGTGATGGCTGAATGGTCCCACTGTCACCGAGTGATGGCTGAATGGTCCCACTGTCACCGAGTGATGGCTGAATGGTCCCACTGTCACCGAGCGATGGCCGAATGGTCCCACTGTCGCCGAGTGATGGCTGAATGGTCCCACTGTCGCCGAGTGATGGCTGAATGGTCCCACTGTCACCGAGTGATGGCTGAATGGTCCCACTGTCACCGAGTGATGGCTGAATGGTCCCACTGTCACCGAGTGATGGCTGAATGGTCCCACTGTCACCGAGTGATGGCTGAACTGTATTTTGCTAGATCACACACACACACACACACACACACACACACACACTAAAATGTCGAAGTAAAAATCTGTGCTTGCTAAAATGTTTGATCTAAGCCAGACCATTGCTCTCATTTGTCTATACACACACAAACACACACACACATACACACTCCGCTGCCACTTCTCACTGCCTGTGTGTTTAGTGTTTAGGCCTAACCAGCTCTAACAGTGTTTTAACACAGCTAGATTTATGGGGGTATATTTTATTGCGGTACTAATAAGGAAATAGCCTTTAGATTCTCCGTCTACTTAATTGGTTGCCTACTCAGTGGACTGATTACAGTGGTCTGTCACCACTAACTCTCTGTGTGTGTGTGTGTGTGTGTGTGTGTGTGTGTGTGTGTGTGTGTGTGTGTGTGTGTGTGTGTGTGTGTGTGTGTGTGTGTGTGTGTGTGTGTGTGTGTGTGTTTTGACCAATGCCATATACAGAAGCTGGAAAGTAGTTGTCTTGTGGAGCTTTGATCAAACAGTTTAAAACATGCACAAACATTTTCACATTTTAGTAATTTAGTAGACGCTGTTATCCAGAGGTCTGGTGTTAGCTAGTTACTGGCTAGCTAGGTCTTCAGCTGTGTCTGGTGTTAGCTAGTTACTAGCTAGCTAGGTCTTCATCTGTGTCTGATGTTATCTAGTTACTGGCTAGCTAGGTCTTCATTTGTGTTAGCTTGTTACTGGCTAGCTAGGTCTTCATCTGTGTCTGGTGTTAACAAGTTATTAGCTAGCTAGGTCTTCATCTGTGTCTGGTGTTAGCTAGTTACTGGCTAGTTAGGTCTTCAGCCAGCATTGAACACAGGAAAGTGTGGTTCAAAACTCTCTGAAGAGACGTAGGAGAGAGGAAGGCACTAGGCAAAGAGGAAATAAATCAGGGCCTTCACCACATTCTATAACCTTAATAGCCATCCTCAGAGCTTCCATCCTCAGAGCTTCCATCCTCAGAGCTTCCATCCTCAGAGCTTCCATCCTCAGAGCTTCCATCCTCATTGAGATTATATACTGGTGTCATCTTCATCCTCATTGAGATTATATACTGGTGTCATCTTCATCCTCATTGAGATTATATACTGGTGTCATCTTCATCCTCATTGAGATTATATACTGGGGTCATCATCCTCATTGAGATTATATACTGGGGTCATCTTCATCCTCATTGAGATTATATACTGGGGTCATCTTCATCCTCATTGAGATTATATACTGGTGTCATCTTCATCCTCATTGAGATTATATACGGGGGTCATCATCCTCATTGAGATTATATACGAGGGTCATCATCCTCATTGAGATTATGTACGGGGGTCATCATCCTCATTGAGTCATCTCATCATCCTCATTGAGATTATATACGGGGTCATCATCCTCATTGAGATTATATACTGGGGTCATCATCCTCATTGAGATTATATACTGGGGATCATCTTCATCTTCATCATTGAGATTATATACTGGGGTCATCTTCATCCTCATTGAGATTATATACTGGGGTCATCATCCTCATTGAGATTATATACTGGGGTCATCTTCATCCTCATTGAGATTATATACTGGGGTCATCTTCATCCTCATTGAGATTATATACTGGGGTCATCATCCTCATTGAGATTATATACTGGGGTCATCATCCTCATTGAGATTATATACTGGGGTCATCATCCTCATTGAGATTATATACTGGGGTCATTCCTCATTGAGATTATATACGGGGTCATCATCCTCATTGAGATGATATACTGGGGTCATCTTCATCCTCATTGAGATTATATACTGGGGTCATCATCCTCATTGAGATTATATACTGGGTCATCATCCTCATCCTCATTGAGATTATATACGGGGGTCATCATCCTCATTGAGATTATATACGGGGGTCATCATCCTCATTGAGATTATATACTGGGGTCATCATCCTCATTGAGATTATATACTGGGGTCATCATCCTCATTGAGATTATATACTGGTGTCATCTTCATCCTCATTGAGATTATATACTGGGGTCATCTTCATCCTCATTGAGATTATATACTGGGGTCATCATCCTCATTGAGATTATATACTGGGGTCATCTTCATCCTCATTGAGATTATATACTGGGGTCATCATCCTCATCCTCATAGCTGTGATATTACATAGAAAGGTTGTCTGTCTCACAGTGAGGTTTGGAAAAGAGTATTAACCTACTACTCTGAAAACAACAGTCACATTATGTCTGTCTGTATTGTGTTATTCTGTCTGTATTGTGTTATTCTGTCTGTCTGTCTGTCTGTCTGTATTGTGTTATTCTGTCTGTCTGTATTGTGTTATTCTGTCTGTATTGTGTTATTCTGTATTGTGTTATTCTGTCTGTATTGTGTTATTCTGTCTGTATTGTGTTATTGTGTTATTCTGTCTGTATTGTGTTATTCTGTCTGTCTGTCTGTATTGTGTTATTCTGTCTGTCTGTATTATGTACTATTGTGTTATTCTGTCTGTCTGTCTGTCTGTCTGTATTGTGTTATTCTGTCTGTCTGTATTGTGTTATTCTGTCTGTATTGTGTTATTCTGTCTGTATTGTGTTATTGTGTTATTCTGTCTGTATTGTGTTATTCTGTCTGTATTGTGTTATTCTGTCTGTCTGTCTGTATTGTGTTATTCTGTCTGTCTGTATTATGTACTATTGTGTTATTTCTGTCTGTATTGTGTTATTCTGTCTGTACTATATTCTGTATTTGCGTCTGTCTGTCTGTATTGTGTTATTCTGTCTGTCTGTGTTGTGTACTATTGTGTTATTCTGTCTGTCTGTATTCTGTCAGTCTGTCTGTATTGTGTTATTCTGTCTGTCTGTATTGTGTTATTCTGTCTGTCTGTGTTGTGTACTATTGTGTTATTCTGTCTGTCTGTATTTTGTTAGTCTGTCTGTCTGCCTGCCTGTCTGTCTGCCTGTGTTGTGTTGCATTGTGTTATATTATCTATCTGTAGACTAGAGGTCGACCGATTCATCGGAATGGCTGATTAAGTTGGGCCGATTTCAATTTTTCTTAACAATCGGAAATCGGTATTTTTTGGGCGGCGATTTGCCGATTTAAAAAATAGTGTTTTATACCTTTATTTAACTAGGCAAGTTAGTTAAAAACAAATTTTAATTGCAATGACGGCCTAGGAACGGTGGGTTAACTTCTTGCGTCGAGCAATCCCGGATCCGGGATCCTATTTATAGCCTCAAGCTCATTAGCATAACGTAACGTTAACTATTTATGAAAATCGCAAATGAAATGAAATAAATATGCTATCTCTCAAACTTAGCCTTTTCTTAACAACACTGTCATCTCAGATTTTCAAAATATGCTTTTCAACCATAGCAAAACAAACATTTGTGTAAGAGTATTGATAGCTAGCGTAGCATTTAGCGGGCAACATTTTCACAAAAACCAGAAAAGCATTCAAATAAAATAATTTACCTTTGAAGAACTTTGCATGTTTTCAATGAGGAGACTCTCAGTTAGATAGCAAATGTTCAGTTTTTCCTGAAAGATTCTTTGTGTAGGAGAAAAATGCTCCGTTTTGTACATCACTTTTGGCTACCAAAAAACCCAGAAAATTCAGTCACCAAATTAACTCCATAATATCGACTGAAACATGGCAAACGTTGTTTAGAATCAATCCTCAAGGTGTTTTTCACATATCTCTTCATTGATATATTGTTCGTGGAAGCCTGCTTTCTTCTCTGAATCACATGGAAAAATACTTACAGCTGAGGTTTGCGCACCAATTTCGGCGCAGGACACCGGGCGGACACCTGGTAAATGTGGTCTCTTATGGTCAATCTTCCAATGATATGCCTACAAATACGTCACAATGCTGCAGACACTTTGGGGAAACGGCAGAAATTGTGGGCTCATTCCTGTCACATTCACAGCCATATAAGGAAAAATTGGAAAACAGAAATGTTGCTCATTTCCTGTTTGAAGTTTCATCTTGGTTTCGCCTGTATCATCAGTTCTGGGGCACTCACAGATAATATCTTTGCAGTTTTGGAAACGTCAGAGTGTTTTCTTTCCAAAGCTGTCAATTATATGCATAGTCGAGCATCTTTTTGTGACAAAATATTGCGCTTAAAACGGGCACGTTTTTTTTTATCCAATAATGAAATAGCGCCCCCATAGATTCAATAGGTTAACTGCCTCGTTCAGGGGCAGAACAACAGATTTTCACCTTGTCAGCTCGGGGATTCAATCTTGCAACCTTATAGTTAACTAGTCCAACGCAATAACGACCTGCCTCTCTCTCGTTGCACTCCACAAGGAAGCTGCCTGTTACGCGAATGCAGTAAAGCCAGGGTAAGTTGCTAGCTAGCATTAAACTTATCTTATAAAAAACAATCAATCAATCACTATTTGGTTGATGATATTACTAGATATTATCTAGCGTGTCCTACGTTGCATTTAATCTGACTGAGCATACAAGCATACAAATATCTGAATGAGCGGTGGTAGGCAGAAGCAGGCACGTAAACATTAATTTAAACAGCACTTTTGTGCGTTTTGCCAGCTGCTCTTCGTTGTGCGTCAAGCATTGCGCTGTTTATGACTTCAAGCCTATCAACTCCCGAGATGAGGCTGGTATAACCAAAGTGAAATGGCTAGATAGTTAGTGCGCTAATATCGTTTCAAACGTCACTCGCTCTGAGCCTTGGGGTGGTTGTTCCCCTTGCTCTTCATGGGTAATGCTGCTTCGATGGTGGCTGTTGTCGTTGTGTTGCTGGTTCGAGCCTAGGGAGGAGCGAGCAGAGGGATGGAAGCTATACTGTTACACTGGCAATACTAAAGTGCCTATAAGTACATCCAAAAGTCAAAGGTTAATGAAATACAAACGGTATAGAGAGAAATAGTCCTATAATAACTACAACCTAAAACTTCTTACCTGGGAATATTACCTGGGAATATTGAAGACTCATGGAAGGAACCACCAGCTTTCATATGTTCTCATGTTCTGTGCAAGGAACTGAAACGTTAGCTTTCTTACATGGCACATATTGCACTTTTACTTTCTTCTCCAACACTTTGTTTTTGCATTATTTAAACCAAATTGAAAATGTTTCATTATTTATTTGAGGCTAAATTGATTTTATTGATGTATTATATCACGTTAAAATAAGTGTTCATTCAGTATTGTTGTAATTGTCATTATTACAAATAAATAAATAAAAATCTTCCGTTTAATCGGTACCAGCTTTTTTGGTCCTCCAATAATCGGTATCGGCATTGAAAAATCATAATCAGTCGACCTCTACTGTAGACAGTATTGTTAGATCACAGGCACAGTTAGCTCCTCTTCTCCACCCCAATACTAACACTAATGTAACTCCATCCAAAAGGAAGATGTTCTCTCCTCTCTCTGCCATCTAAAGTGTTTTCCATTAAAGATTCATGAAAGACTACAGTAAATAAAAGCTTCTTCGTCTTACGCAACTAGAACAGATAGATCAAAGTCAAAGACACAGCACACTACGCCAGCCTGCCTGGGACATAAACACTAAACCAAGGTCAAAGACACAGCACACCACCCCAGCCTGCCTGGGACATAAACACTAAACCAAGGTCAAAGACACAGCACACCACCCCAGCCTGCCTGGGACATAAACACTAAACCAAGGTCAAAGACACAGCACACTACCCCAGTCTGCCTGGGACATAAACACTAAACCAAGGTCAGAGACACTGCACACTACCCCAGCCTGCCTGGGACATAAACACTAAACCAAGGTCAGAGACACAGCACACTACCCCAGCGCGCCTGGGACATAAACACTAAACCAAGGTCAGAGACACAGCACATACCACCCTGGGACATAAACACTAAACCAAGGTCAGAGACACAGCACACTACCCCAGCCTGCCTGGGACATAAACACTAAACCAAGGTCAGAGACACAGCACACTACATAAACCCACAGCACACCACCCCAGCCTGCCTGGGACATAAACACTAAACCAAGGTCAGAGACACAGCACACTACCCCAGCGCGCCTGGGACATAAACACTAAACCAAGGTCAGAGACACAGCACACTACCCCAGCCCGCCTGGAACATAAACACTAAACCAAGGTTAGAGACACAGCACACTACCCCAGTCTGCCTGGGACATAAACACTAAACCAAGGTCAGAGACACAGCACACTACCCCAGCCTGCCTGGGACATAAACACTAAACCAAGGTCAAAGACACAGCACACTACCCCAGCCTGCCTGGGACATAAACACTAAACCAAGGTCAAAGACACAGCACACCACCCCAGCCTGCCTGGGACATAAACACTAAACCAAGGTCAGAGACACAGCACACTACCCCAGTCTGCCTGGGACATAAACACTAAACCAAGGTCAACACAGCACACTACCCCAGTCTGCCTGGGACATAAACACTAAACCAAGGTCAGAGACACAGCACACTACCCCAGCCTGCCTGGGACATAAACACTAAACCAAGGTCAGAGACACAGCACACTACCCCAGTCTGCCTGGGACATAAACACTAAACCAAGGTTAGAGACACAGCACACTACCCCAGTCTGCCTGGGACATAAACACTAAACCAAGGTCAGAGACACAGCACACTACACCAGCCCGCCTGGGACATAAACACTAAACCAAGGTTAGAGACACAGCACACTACCCCAGTCTGCCTGGGACATAAACACTAAACCAAGGTCAGAGACACAGCACACTACCCCAGCCTGCCTGGGACATAAACACTAAACCTAAATAGGCTACACTAAACTAAATAGGCTCAACATGAAACATAGGTCAGCCAGTCAGTTAGTCAACCGGTCACTCAGCAAGTCATTCAGTCAGGTACCCAGAGTGTCAGCCAGGCATTAAGTAACTCAGTCTGCAAGCCAGCCAGCCAGTCAGTCATTCAGCAAACCAGTCAGTCATTCAGCATGCCAGCCAGTCATTCAGCATGCCAGCCAGTCAGGCATTCAGTCAGACAGTCATTTTGTCAGGTACCCAGAGATTCAGCCAGGCAGTCATCCAGGCAGTCAGACAGGCATTCAGTCAGCCAGGAAGCCAGCCAGCCTGTCATTCCATCAGTCAGTCAGCCAGTCAACCAGCCAGCCAGCAAGCCTGCCAGAGGGGCTGAACCAGCTGCCAAGTCAGTAGTGGCTGGATAGAGCCTGCCAGTCAGAGCCAGTCATTCAGGCCAGGTCAAGCCTGCCAGCTCAGTCAGTCAGTAAGCCTGTGAGGGGGAACCGGCTGATTGTGGCTGGACATAGAAGTGGAATGACTAGAACGGACGTTCTTACTCAAGTCTTACTGCCGTATTGAGTGTAACCATGGATACAAGCAGGAAATAAAAGCAAAAAAGGTTTAGCATTAAATGTGTGCTTTTTGTCACTATTTCTATGTGGCTGGCACGTTGCTGGGTAGCTAGACGGGGTGTGTCTAAGAGTCAGAACGTCTGATTTCCTATGTAGCAGACTGCTGACGAAGCACACACACACCAACATCCAATCTGTGACAGAGTTAGAGAACACAAAGAGGACCCATGACACCTGTGCCTGTTGACTTAATAATGACTACGTGGCAGAGGAGACGTCCCTGTAGCTGGCCTGGGCTATAATTACACTTTGTGTGTTCTCTCCCCACGGGAATCCCAAACAACACACACTGCCTGGCACCTTTTACATGGCACCTAGCACCTCTTACCTGGCACCTGAAACCTGGCATCTGGGGGGCTAGAAACATGATGTTCAGATCATATAAACAGCCTTCATACATCTGTGATCCAACAGACTGATGATCATTTTCTTCATTCTGACCGTTATCAAAACAAGACACATCTGGCGGTCTGCGATAGATTGTCCTCTAAATCCTATGAACACTATACATTGTGTACACCTAGAGAATGCTAACCATTCAAACTCATACGTCCAACAAACTGATTACTTCCTTTTGCCATCATTGGGTACACACGGGGTCTGTTAGCAGAAAGTCCAGAGTAACATCTCAAAGACGGATTTGTTCAATTCACCCATCATGACGCCAACAGTAACACGACTTACCTGTCAATTCATCTAGAAACCGCTAACAGGTTTCTGGGACTAGTATGTACCTGCCTATGTGCGCAATAGGACCCGTACTTATGAGTGGATTATCATTCAGGTCTACCATACTCATCCTGATGCAAATTACAATATATTTATATCCAATTTAGCAGTTAGACGCTCATCACGAAAAGAGGCTTTCAGAAAAAAGAAAAAAAGAAAATTATCTTTTTCTCCGTCACATCATTGCTATTTGTTTTGTTGAGAGCATTTCACTGTAGCATTTTTACAGCTCCGGTATCCTGTGATGAATACATTTAGATTTTTAAACAAATAAAATATCAAAAACAGTGGCAAAACCATAGCCATCAAGAATTACCAGCTTGTGTTGGTCATTGTGTTGGTCTAATGGACAGTCGGCCTGCACTGGGCTCTTCTCTTGTAACCACACACACATCCTCCTACACAAATCATGAGTCACGTCATTGGTTTTTGAAAGTCTGATTGGTTAGAGTCGATCCAAGAGTTTCTTTGAACGACGCCCCTCATTTTGACATCAGCACAAACGACATGTAGGATAATCAGTTTAAAGCCGAATTAAAACAGTTTCAAAACGTAATTCGTAGTGAGTCATCAGGCAACTCCACTAATTAAATATCTAGGCAAAGGCCTATAGCCTAACTCACAATGTGAGCAGAAGATAAATATTTCTCCATATTTACAGTTGCTTGCGAAAGTATTCACCCCCTTTGGCATTTCTCCGATTTTGTTGTTCCTTCATGGTTATCTTTGGTCTCGTTGTTGCCTCTCTGATTAATGCCCTCCTTGCCTGGTCTGTGAGTTTTGGTGGGCGGCCCTCTCTTGGCAGGTTTGTTGTGGTGCCATATTCTTTCCATTTTTTAATAATGGATTTAATGGTGCTCAGTGGGATGTTCAAAGTTTCTGATATTTTTTTATAACCCAACCCTGATCTGTACTTCTCCACAACTTTGTCCCTGACCTGTTTAGAGAGCTCCTCGGTCTTCATGTTGCCGCTTGCTTGGTGTTGCCGCTTGCTTGGTGTTGCCGCCTGCTTGGTGTTGCCGCCTGCTTGGTGTTGCCGCCTGCTTGGTGTTGCCGCTTGCTTCGTGGTGCCGCTTGCTTCGTGGTGCCGCTTGCTTGGTGTTGCCGCTTGCTTGGTGTTGCCGCTTGCTTGGTGTTGCCGCTTGCTTGGTGGTGCCGCTTGCTTGGTGGTGCCGCTTGCTTGGTGGTGCCGCTTGCTTGGTGGTGTTGCAGACGCTGGGGCCTTTCAGGACAGGTGTATATATGCACTTAGATCATGTGACACTTAGATTGCACACAGGTGGACTTTATTTAACTAATTATGTGACTTCTGAAGGTAATTGGTTGCACCAGATCTTATTTAGGGGCTTCATAGCAAAGGGGGGTGAAAACATATGCACACAACATTTTTTTTTTTTTTTTTTTTTTTACATTTAAAAAAAGTTATTTTTTTCATTTCACTTCACTAATTTGGACTATTTTGTGTATGTCCATGACATGAAATCCAAATAAAAATAAATGTATATTACAAGTTGTGATGTAACAAAATAGGAAAAACGCCAAGGGGGTGAATCATTTTGCAAGGCCCTGAACTAGCCCCATGTCAGCCTATGATTTTAGCTCGTTTTTCTTTTAAAGCACATTTATTTTGTAGTGATATTTAGGTCTCTCAGATAGCACATGAGACATGGCAAAATTTGGAGAAGAGCAGGAAATTTAAACGGCAACATGTTCTCTACATCCCATGGCAAAGGGTACAGAATTGCAGAACATAAGCTTTAAAGCTGCAAACTGAGCGCTCTCTCAGATGGGTGGAAGGCCAGATCGAGATGTCAACAGTAGCATCACGGTAAACAACAACTACCCATGTGTGTCGGCCCCGACGTCCGGGTTTGGCCGGGGGGGGGGGAGTAGGCCTTCATTGTAAATAACAATGTGTTCTTAATGTTCTTCACTTCTTAACTGACTTGCCTAGTTAGATAAAGGGTAAACCAATGTGGGAAGAAGCTAATGCTTTCCAAACACCCCTTGCATCCCAAATGGCACCCTATTCCCTATATAGTGCACTACTTTAGACCAGAGCCCTATTCCCTATATAGTACACTACTTTAGACCAGAGCCCTATTCCCTATATAGTTCACTACTTTAGACCAGAGCCCTATGGGACCCTATCCCCTATATAGTGCACTACTTTAGACCAGAACCCTGTGGGACCCTATCCCCTATATAGTTCACTACTTTAGGCCAGAGCCCTATGGGACCCTATCCCCTATATAGTGCACTACTTTAGACCAGGGCTAATAGAGAATAGGGAGCCATGTGGAACACCATCCTTTACTGACAAGTGTCTGCTAAACCAAAAACATCATATCTTTGCAAACTGTCTGCTGATATAGTTCAAATGTAGCAAAGAGTCTCCGTCATTTCTCACCCAAGTATGACATCTCTCTCCTCTCTGTCTCTGTTTCGCACCTTCTCTTCTCTGCACCATCCCTCTCTCTCTCTATCTTCTCTACACCATCCCCCTCCCTCTCTCTCTCTATCTTCCCTGCATCTCTCTCTCTCTCTCTCTCTCTCTCTCCCTTCCTTTCTCCCTTTCTCCCTTTCTCCAGATGTGTGAATCTACCTTTACTATCACCGATCAAACTCCTCGTCTGGGAGCATGGAACAATCTTCCATCACCACGGTAACATCAGACGGCAGGGCAACCGACAGAGGCCGACTCCGGATGATGTCACAAAAACCACAACAACAACAACAACAAGAGAGAAGACTAAAGTCTTTAAAGTAGGACTGAATAGTCTTCTATAACCAGCGTCAACAAAGACCAGTGTCTCCTGTATAGGCACAGAGCGGTTTCTCCGTACACCACAAACAAGAGCCAACTAACTACCTATGCACATCTCACTCAATCACTGTGAATTGTAATGCTTTTAACGGAGCCACTAGGCCAAATATATCAGTATTGTTAGGCTATAGCACGGTGACAAAGAGGACACTATTAGCAATCATTTGAAACATTATTATGTAGATAGTGAAAGTAGTCTAGAATAACACAATATAGAATGACTGACCTATAGTAGTGCAGAATTATTTGTAGATTATTTACTGAAAATTGTTTGTAGATTATTTAGTGTAGATTGTTTGTAGATTATTTAGTGCAGATTATTTGTAGATTATTTAGTGCAGATTGTTTGTGGATTATTTAGTGTAGATTAATTGTAGATTATTTAGTGTAGATTATTTGTAGATTATTTAGTGTAGATTAATTGTAGATTATTTAGTGCAGATTGTTTGTAGATTATTTAGTGTAGATTAATTGTAGATTATTTAGTGTAGATTATTAGTAGATTATTTAGTGTAGATTAATTGTAGATTATTTAGTGTAGATTATTTGTAGATTATTTAGTGCAGATTGTTTGTAGATTATTTAGTGTAGATTAATTGTAGATTATTTAGTGTAGATTTTGCAGATTTTTCGTGTAGATTATTTGCAGATAATTAAGTGCAGATAATTTAATGTATATTATTTAGTGCAAATTATTTGTAGATTATTTAGTGTAGATTAATTGTAGATTATTTAGTGTAGATTAATTGTAGATTATTTAGTGTAGATTAATTGTAGATTATTTAGTGTAGATTAATTGTAGATTATTTAGTGTAGATTTTGCAGATTTTTTGTGTAGATTATTTGCAGATAATTAAGTGCAGATAATTTAGTGTATATTATTTAGTGCAAATTATTTGTAGATTATTTAGTGTAGATTATTTGCAGATAATTTAATGTAGGTTATTTGCAGATTTGTTAGTGTAGAATCTTTGTAGATTCAGTAGATACTTGGGACAAGATGGGGTTGGGTGAGCAGGGGATGGGCAATAAATAAATGTGATGAAATGGAGAAATTGCTTGAATATATCAGATAAATAAAATATATTTAACATCTACATATTCCTTTTTTTCTGACTATGAATGATGATCATGTGCTCCTTGCATTAAGTGGTAGAAAACATACGATTTACTATCACAACTGGGGCTGTGGCGGTCATGACTGTTTGTCAGACGGTGACTTCAAAAGCAAATAACTCTGTAATGGACCCTTAATGAACATAAACACATTTATCATCTCCTGCCTTCCACACAGCCGACAAGCCACTGATGCAGACCTTAGGAACATATACATAAATACATGTAATATACACCATTACAATAAATCCATTGTTTATTTTAGACGGGTCTATTTCAGAAGAACAGAAGAGCAAACTGAGTTGTCCTTATGTTTGGCCCTGTTCTGGCTATACCATGTGGCTGTGGTCTAGTTCATTTAGCAGACAAGATTAGCTTAGAATTCCATGGCATTATTGTATATTATTTTATAGTATGAAGAATACAATTGAACACAGCTGAATGAAATAGAAAGGACATTTTCTCCAAACTATTGGGTGTAATAACCCCCCCAAAAAAATCCACACCCATCTCTCTCTCTCTCTCTCTCTCTCTCTCTCTCTCTCTATCTCTCCACCCCCCTCTCTCTCTCTCTCTCTCTCTCTCTCTCTCTCTCTTTTCTGAACCCGATCACTCTCTCTGTCTGTCTATCCGTCTCTCTCTCTATCTTCTCTGAACCACCATCTGATAATGACCCACCTGGTGTCCTAGTTCTAAATCCATCCCTGATTAAAGGGGAAGGATGGGGGGAAAAGCAGTGGAACTGGCTTCTAGGTCCAGATTTGAATTTGAGGGATCGAAACACAACACATTTCAGGTATTTCTAGCCCCAATATAAATGTATCAAAAATGTAGAGGACAGAGTTCTTCTTTTCGGTAGGCAAAACCTGTCCACTGAGAAGATAGAATGACTGACTGACTATGCTCTCACTATCATGTCCTTGTGTCTACCTGCTGAAGCTGTCAACTTATCATATTCTTCTCAGACAACCGAGCAAAAGAAGATTAATAGATAGGCACATGGAGAAAAACAACAATATAAACTAAGGTGAGTGTTTTGAGTGTGTGTGTTTTGTGTGTGTGCGTGTGTATACTGAGATCATGTGACACTTAGGTTGTATACAGGTGGACTTTATTTAACTAATTGTGTGACTTCTGAAGGTAATTGGTTGCACCAGATCTTATTTAGGGGCTTCATAGCAAAGGGGGTGAAAACATATGCACACACCACTTTTCTGTTTTCACATTTAATTTTTTTTTGAAACAAGGGCTCTGGTCTAAAGTAGTGCACTACTCATAGGGCTCTGGACTAAAGTTGTGCACTACCCATAGGGCTCTGGTCTAAAGTAGTGCACTACCCATAAGGCTCTGGTCTAAAGTAGTGCACTACCAGGGCTCTGGTCTAAAGTAGTGCCCTACTACCCCATAGGGCTCTGGTCTAAAGTTGTGCACTACCCATAGGGCTCTGGTCTAAAGTAGTGCACAATTTAGAGAACTGGGTGCCATTTGTGACGCAGCTTGTGCTAGCAGTTACCATACACTTCCAGTCATTGCGCTAACGCTAGTTGCTAATACTAATTAACGCTAGTTTGCAACTCCCTTCAAATTAAACGCAGAAACATAAGATCATCTTTCTCTGGGGAAGTCGAAGTAGTATAAGGACTCCATTGCCAAAAAACCTGAAGTGTCCCTTTGACAGAGTGTAGTTACCTAGGTTTGTATGTGTATCCTGACTGCCGATCTCAGGAGTCAAGTGTCCATCTAACTTACCAAAGCCAATAACAAATGAAAAATGTATCACCCAGCATGTTCTATTACTGAGCAGATTGTAATTCAATCATTCACGACAACACAGGTGCCTCTGTAATAAGTAAGTCGAGTCAAGGATGGACGTTGGTGTTAGAATGATTGACCAAGGACGTTGGTGTTAGGATGGATTCCTTCACGTTCTCTCTCACTGGTGTTGTTGATTAGTACAGGCCTGATCCTCTCCACTGGGAGTCTCCACTTAGCCTCCACTGGGAGTCTGGGCTGCACCATGTTAACTCTCCACTGGGAGTCTGGCCTGCACCATGTTACTGTAACTCAACCATAGTCTGTTGTATATAAAATTCCATTCTTAGACATTCAGACGTTTGGGTGGAGTGTTCCTTTAAGTAACCTTCTGTCTTATATAACCATGCCAAACGTAAAAAAAGATACGCCCATTTTTTCAAATTTCACTTAAAATGACAAACTCAAATCTAACTGCCTGTAACTCAGGACCTGAAGCAAGGATATGCATATTACTGATACCATTTCAAAGGAATCACTTTGAAGTTTGAGGAAATGTGAAATTAATGTAGGAGAATATAACACAATAGATCTGGTAAAAGATAATACAAAGAAAAAACATGTGTTCTTTTGTATTTTCTTTGTACCATCATATTTGAAATGCAAGAGAAAGGCCATAATGTATTATTTCAGCTCAAGCGCAATTTAGATTTTACCCACTAGATGGCAACAGTGTATGTGCAAAGTTTTAGACTTTTCCAATGAACCATTGCATTCCTGTTCAGAATTTTGTATCAAGACTGCCCAAATGGGCCTTGTTGGTTTATGAATACATTTTCGAGTTAATAACTGTGCAGTCTCCTCAAACAATAGCATGGTATTATTTCACTCTAATATCAACTGTAAATTGGACAGTGCAGGTAGATTAACAATAATTTAAGCTTTCTGCCAATATCAGATATGTCTTTGTCATGGGAAATTTTCTTGTTACTTACAACCTCATGCTCATCACATTAGCCCATGTTAGCTCAACCGTCCCACAGGAGACCCACCGATATTGTAGAAGTAGAGTATCATATGTTCCAGATGTTACATATGAGACCAAGATGGTTGCACAGGGAGGAGTTCAGACCCAGGGCGCTGAGCTTAGTAATAAGCTGGAAGTACACTATGGTGTTGAAGGCTGCGCTTTAGTCCATGAAGGGCAGTGTGCAGTGAAATGGTGATTGCCTCAACTGTGGACATGTTGGGGCGGTTTGCGAATCGTAGTGGGTCTAGGTTGCTAGGTGGAGGTGATATGGTCCTTAAAGCCTCTCAAAGCACTTCATGATGACAGAAGTTAGTGCTACGGGCCGATAGTAATTTAGTTCAGTTACCTTCACTTTCTTGGGTACACGAACAATGGTGGACATCTTGTAGGATGTGGGGACAGCATACTTGGATATTGAGAGATTTAATATGTCCATAAATACTCCAGCCAGCTGGTCTGGACTCTGAGGACGCATTTTAGGATGCCGTCTGGGCCGGCAGCCTTGCAAGGGTTAAAACGCTTAAATGACTTAATCACATTGGTCACGGAGAACGAGAGCACACAGTTCTCATGAGTGGAGGGGGCCCGTGTCGGTGGCTCAATGTTGTTTTCCACAAAGAAGGTGTTTAGTTTATCTATGAGCAAGGAGTCTGCGGCGTGGCTGGTTTTCCCTTTATTGTCCGTGATTGTCTGGAGTCCCTGCCACATACAGTTGAAGTCAGACGTTTACATACACCTTAGCCAAATACATTTAAACAACTCAGTTTTTCATAATTCCTGTCATTTAATCCTAGTAAAAGTTCCCTGTCTTAGGTCAGTTTGGATCACCACTTTTTTTTAAGAATGTGAACTGTCAGAATTATAGTAGAGAGAATGATTTATTTCAGCTTTTATTTTTTACATCACATTCCAGTGAGTCAGAAGTTTACATACACTCAATTAGTGTTTGGTAGAGTTGCCTTTAAATTGTTTAACTTAGGTCAAACGTTTCAGATAGCCTTCCACAAGCTTCCCACAATAAGTTGGGTGAATTCTGTCCCATTCCTCCTGACAGAGCTGGTGTAACTGAGTCAGGTTTACAGGCCTCCTTACAGAGCTGGTGTAACTGAGTCAGGTTTACAGGCCTCCTTACAGAGCTGGTGTAACTGAGTCAGGTTTACAGGCCTCCTTACAGAGCTGGTGTAACTGAGTCTGGAGGTTTACAGGGCCCAGCCAACAGCAGAGCTGGTGTAAAGTGCTGAGTCGGTTTACAGGCCTCCATGACAGAGCTGGTGTAACTGAGTCAGGTTTACAGGCCTCCTTACAGAGCTGGTGTAACTGAGTCAGGTTTACAGGCCTCCTTACAGAGCTGGTGTAACTGAGTCAGGTTTACAGGCCTCCTTACAGAGCTGGTGTAACTGAGTCAGGTTTACAGGCCTCCTGACAGAGCTGGTGTAACTGAGTCAGGTTTACAGGCCTTGCCCACACACGCTTTTTCAGTTTTTCAGTTCTGACCACAAATTTTCTTTTGAGGTCAGGGCTTTGTGATGGCCACTCCAATAACTTCACTTTGTTGTCCTTAAGCCAGTTTGCCACAGCTGTGGAAGTATGCTTGGGGTCATTGTCCATTTGGACCCATCTGCGAGTCAGGAAGCTTCAACTGACTGATGTCTTAAGATGTTGCTTCAATATATTCACATCATTTTCCAAACTCATGATGCCATCTATTTTGTGAAGTGCACCAGTCCCTCCTGCAGCAAAGCACCCCCACAACACGATGCTGCCACCCCCGTGCTTCACGGTTGGGATGGTGTTCTTGCAAGTTCAAGTGTTCTTCGGTTTCATCTGACCAGAGGACATTTCCCCCGAAAAGTAAGATCTTTGTCCCCATGTGCAGTTGCAAACCGTAGTCTGGCTTTTTTATGGCGGTTTTGGAGCAGTGGCTTCTTCCTTGCTGAGCGGCCTTTCAGGCTATGTCGATATAGGACTCGTTTTACTGTGGATATAGATACTTTTGTACCTGTTTCCTCCAAAATCTTCACAAGGTCCTTTGCTGTTGTTCTGGGATTGATTTGCACATTTCGCACCAAAGTATGTTCATCTCAGAACGTGTCTCCTTTCGGCTGCTGCATGGTCCCATGGTGTTTATACTTGCTTAGTATTGTTTGTACAGATGAACGTGGTACATTCAGGCGTTTGGAAATTGCTCCCAAGGATGAACCAGAATTGTGGAGGTCTATGATTTAGATGCACTATTGTAACGTGGCTGTTCCACTGGATGTCACCAATTTGTAAGTCGCTCTGGATAAGAGCGTCTGCCAAATGACTTAAATGTAAATGTAAATGTAAATGTCAAGCAAAGAGGCACTGAGCTTGAAGGTAGGCCTTGAAATACATCCACAGGTACACATCCAATTGACTCAAATGATGTCAATTAGCCTATCAGAAGCTTGTAAAGCCATGACATAATTTTCTGGAATTTTCCAAGCTGTTTAAGGGCACAGTCAACTTAGTGAATGTAAACTTCTGACCCACTGGAATTGTGATACAGTGAATTATAAGTTAAATAATCTGTCTGAAACAATTGTTTAAAAAAATGCTTGTGTCATTGCCAAAAGTGTAGTTTGTTAACAAGAAATTTGTGGAGTGTTAGAAAAACAAGTTTTAATGACTCCAACCTAAGTGTATGTAAACTTCCAACTTCAACTGTACGTCTCGTGTTTGAGCCATTTAATTGCGACTCCACTCCTCTCACTGTCCACTTTGTTCCACTTTGTCCCCTTTATGATTGCCTTGCAGAGGGCAAAGGTGGTCTGTTTGTACACGTCCATGTTCCCAGTCACCTGGTCACATGGTTAAATGCAATGTTTTGCACAGTTATGGGCAAATGCTGCAATCTATCAATGGTTTTTAGTTTGGATAAGTTATAATTATCACAGTGGGAACAACATCCTCTATGCACGTATTGATAAACCCAGTCACAGAGTCAGTCAGTGGAGGCTCCTCAATTCTCAATTCTCTCTTGAATTGTGTGCACTTACTTTGGAAACTGTCATTCATAGGCTAGGTTGTAGCAACCTCATGATGGGTATAGGGAAAATATGTGTGTCATGTAGAAGCCAAAACCTATCGATGTTACATTTGACTGAGTTGTCACGTTGGTATGAAGGATCGGGAGACAGGCACAGCAATGCGTAATATGGGTTTTTATTTCACCCAAATTACGGCGTGCCATATAAGGACAAGGGGACGAAGACCAAACAAACACGTTAGAAAAACACAGGGTTGAAACCCAAACAAAAGTGCGAGGAGTACCTCGAATAAATTCCCAATCCACAATGGCACGAAAACCCAAAACACACAGCACAGGTACTCACACGCACCAACGGACATTGTAACAATAATCGATGGCACAATGGAAACCAAAGGGCACATATATACGAATACAATTAGTGTGAATGGGGGCCCGGAGGGATCCGTGAAATGGGAGAATGGAATATGAATGACAGTCATCCAATATGCCGTAATAGAAATAAGGCCATGATCATTAACAAAAATAATAGCCCTCCCTCATCTTGAGCGGGACCGACTGCCACTGGAGTCAGTGTCTACGTTGATACTCAGAAGAAACCCAAAACATTTTCTAGTACGCGTGATCAAAACAAACCTTGAAGCATAGATTCCAATTTCTCAGATCAACATTGAACAGTCCTTAATGGTGATCCATTTATTAAAGTGGCCAATGATTTAAAGTCTGTACGTAGGCAGCATCCTCCCTCTGTCAGTGATAGACACAGTTTTGATGTACCTGTACTGACCTCGCCTTCTGGATGGTCCCGGGGTGAACAGGCAATGGCTCAGGTGGTTGATGTGACTTCCTGTGACATTGGGTGCTGTAGGTGTCCTGGAGGGCAGGTAGTTTGCCCCCGGTGATGTGCTGTGCAGACCGCACCACTCTCTGGAAAGCCTTGTGGTTGTGGGCTGTGCAGTATCTGTAACAGGTGGTGATACAGCCCGACAGGATGCTCTCAATTGTGCATCTGTAAAAGTTTGTGAGGGTTTTAGGTGACAAGTCACATTTCTTCAGCCTCCTGTTATTGCATAATGCAATAACACCACATAATGCTTTAACACAACATAATGCTGTAGCACAACATATGCTGCCCATATTTTCCCTTGCCCCTGTGGTCTACTGACTGGCCATGAGAGAGAGAGAGAGAGAGAGAGAGAGAGGGAGAGAGAGAGAGAGAGAGAGAGAGGAGGGAGAGAGGGGAGAGGGAGAGGGAGGGGAGAGGGAGAGGGAGAGAGGGAGAGAGGGGGAGAGGGAGAGAGGGGGGAGGGGAGAGGAGGGAGAGGGAGAGGAGAGGGAGAGAGAGAGGGAGAGAGAGAGGGAGAGAGAGAGAGCGAGAGATGGGGGTACAGAGAAAATAGAGAGAGAGAGGGAGGGGGACGGTAGAGAGAAGAGACAGTGCGAAACAGAGACAGAGAGGAGAGAGATGACTGCTATCTATGTATTACTGAGTGGTAACACATAACCAATGGTCACTTCAATATGAATGTCATCTAATCCAATTCTCTTCTGCTGCTGCGAGGAGTGAAGGTCATCTTATTTTTGAATTCTCTATTACACACTGATACTGTACCAGCTAATAGACGTGGGTTCAAATAGTATGTAACGGCTTTCTTCTGTTGAAGGAGCGGACCAAAATGCAGCGTGGTGGTTCCTCATGTTCTTTAATGAAAAAATGAACGAGACATGAAAAATACAAAACAACAAACGGAACGTGAAAACCTATACAGCCTGTCTGGTGAAACTAAACACAGAGACAGGAACAATCACCCATGAAACACTCAAAGAATATGGCTGCCTAAATATGGTTCCCAATCAGAGACAACGATAATCACCTGACTCTGATTGAGAACCGCCACAGGCAGCCATAGACTAATGCTAGCCATCCCACAAAACCCCAAGACAAAAACACACCACAATAACTCATGTCACACCCTGGCCTGACCGAATAAATGAAGAATAAACATAATATATTTCGACCAGGGCGTGACATAGTATTTGACTTTTTTTTAAATACTTCTGAGCTTGCATTTATTGCTTTGCAACAGGCTCAATCAAACACATCACAGCTAATACTATTGATAACAGTGTCAGACCCAGGTCGCCCAGATAATAATACCATTAATAACGGTGTCAGACCCAGGTCGGCCAGATAATAATACCATTAATAACGGTGTCAGACCCAGGTCGCCCAGATAATAATACCATTAATAACGGTGTCAGACCCAGGTCACCCAGATAATAATACCATTAATAACGGTGTCAGACCCAGGTCGGCCAGATAATAATACCATTAATAACGGTGTCAGACCCAGGTCACCCAGCCATTAATAACGGTGTCAGACCCAGGTCAGATAATAATACCATTAATAACGGTGTCAGACCCAGGTCGCCCAGATAATAATACCATTAATAACGGTGTCAGACCCAGGTCGTCCAGATAATAATACCATTAATAACGGTGTAATAATTCCATTAATAACGGTGTCAGACCCAGGTCGCCCAGATAATAATACCATTAATAACGGTGTCAGACCCAGGTCGCCCAGATAATAATTCCATTAATAACGGTGTCAGACCCAGGTCGCCCAGATAATAATTCCATTAATAACGGTGTCAGACCCAGGTCGCCCAGATAATAATACCATTAATAATGGTGTCAGACCCAGGTGGCCCAGATAATAATTCCATTAATAACAGTGTCAGTGTCTAACTCACTGGATTAGCATCTGGGGTGACCTCCCATCAAAACATGACTGAGCCTCTACTGATGATAGGGCAGCAGGCTCATAGCCATTAGAGAGAGAGAGAGAGAGACACACACACACACACACTTTGCCATTAGAGAGGGTTGATGACAGGGAGAAGATCAGGGTTATTACAGTGGGGTGATGGTTGATGCGACTGTGAAATGAAGACCGATAAGAGGGCTAATTTCAGATGATCAGTGACGATGCCGTTGGATTGGAGTTACAGTCAGTGTCATTCAAAGCCTCTCTGATGTCTTTGTGACCGCTAGTAGCGAAGAGAAGAGGGCTTGTCATCGCAGTCAGGAATAACAAGGTCTGTGTATCAAATGGAACCCTGTTCACTACTGCTCTGGTCAAATGGAACCCGGTTCACTACTGCTCTGGTCAAATGGAACCCTGTTCACTACTGCTCTGGTCAAAAGGAACCCTGTTCACTACTGCTCTGGTCAAATGGAACCCTGTTCACTACTGCTCTGGTCAAATGGAACCCTGTTCACTACTGCTCTGGTCAAATGGAACCCGGTTCACTACTGCTCTGGTCAAATGGAACCCTGTTCACTACTGCTCTGGTCAAAAGGAACCCTGTTCACTACTGCTCTGGTCAAATGGAACCCTGTTGACTACTGCTCTGGTCAAAAGGAACCCTGTTCACTACTGTCCAGGTCAAATGGAACCCTGTTCACTACTGCTCTGGTCAAATGGAACCATGTTCACTACTGACCTGGTCAAATGGAACCCTGTTCACTACTGCTCTGGTCAAATGGAACCCTGTTCACTACTGACCTGGTCAAATGGAACCCTATTCACTACTGCCCTGGTCAAATGGAACCCTGTTCACTACTGCTCTGGTCAAATGGAACCCTGTTCACTACTGCTCTGGTCAAAGGTAGCACACAACATATATAATAGGGCAACATTTGGGATGCAGTAATGGGGTCATGTGACGGACCATAATTACTTCCAGAGGTTTCAAAGAATTTGGATTGTGTAATTAGAGCAGAACGTTGAGAGAACCTAAAATGTAGCCTACTGCCATGTGCGCATATAATCTGAAGAAATAAGAGTTGATCAATATTTTAAGCTAAATGTTCAGATTTGTTGCTTCTTATGTAGCCTAGACCTACTGGATGTATGAATTTGGGATCTATTGTCCCACAACTGTCCTACAATGTCACGCCCTGGCCATAGAGAGGCTTTTATTCTCTATTTTCGTTAGGCCAGGGTGTGACTAGGGTGGGCATTCTATGTTAATTTTCTATGTTTTGGATTTCTTTGTTGTTTGGCCGGTGTGGTTCTCAATCAGAGGCAGCTGTCTATCGTCGTCTCTGATTGAGAACCATACTTAGGTAGCCTTTTCCCACCTGGGTTTTGTGGGTTGTTGATTTGTGTTGAGTGTTTGTATCGCCTGTCAGAACTGTTTTGGTTATTGATTTTGTTATTTTTCTATTTAGTGTTCAGTTTCGAATAAATAATATGAACACATACCACGCTGCACCTTGGTCCTCACCTTCTTTCTATGAATGCCGTTACATACAATCAGTTTGGCCATTTCTTTCTCGACAAGCTGACCAATAGAATAGGAAGACTAAACCTTTATACTATTGTAGATGAATATAGGTTAGTGATTTTTGCTGTTCGTTACTCATCTTGTTGGCTGAGGAAATGTAAACGTGGACAGTTATTCTAACATGTTCAAATTACACATCAGAATCTGTTTAAGAGCCACACATTGTTGCATCCTTGACATCGTTGCCTCCAGCCAGCCTTCTTGCCCGTCCAACGTGTCCTCATCTCCCACCCCTTCAAATGCGACTAGCCCCGATGCTCCTCCCTCTTTTCCCTCTGCCCCGCTACAAAGTTTCACAGTGCAGGTGGTCACTGAGTCCAAGGTGTTAAAGGAGCTCTTTAAAATGGACCCTTAGAAAAACATCTGGGTCAGATGCTGCCCCCTATCAACACCGAGCCTCTGACCTTTTTAGCCTGTCTCTCCTCTCTGGGGAGGTTTCCATTGCTTGGAAGGCAGCCACAGTGCATACTTTATTTAAAAGGGGAGATCAGGCTGATCCTAACTGTTATAGGCCTATTTCTATTTTGACCTGTTTATCAAAAGTGCTGGAAAAACATGTAAACAATCAACTGACTGGCTTTCTTGATGTCTATAGTATTCCCTCTGGTATGCAATCTTGTTCCTGCTCAGGTTATGGATGTGTCACTGCAACCTTCAAGGTCTAACATTTTGTCACCATTCCCCTTGATTCTAAGCAATGTTGTGCTGCTATTTTTATTGACTTGCCAAAGCTTTTGATATGGTAGACCATTCCATTCCTGTGGGCCGGCTAAGGAGTATTGGTGTCTCTGAGGGGTCTTTGGCCTGGTTTGCTAACTACCTCTCTCGAAGAATGCAATGTATGAAGTCAGAACGTCTGCTGTCTCAGCCACTGCCTGTCACCGAGGGAGTACCCCAAGGCTTGATCCTACGCCCCACGCTCTTCTCAATTTACACCATCAACATAGCTCAGGCAGTAAGAAGCTCTCACAACCATTTATATGCAGATCATACAGTCCAATACTCAGCTGCCCCCCACCCGGATTTTGTGTTAAATGCTCTACAACAAAGCTTTCTTAGTGTCCAACAAGCTTTCTCTGCCCTTAACCTTGTTCTGAACACCTCCAAAACAAAGGTAATGTGGTTTGGTAAGAAGAATTCCCCTCTCCCCACTGGTGTGATTACTACCTCTGAGGGTTTAGAGCTTGAGGTAGTCACCTCATATAAGTAATTGGGAGTATGGCTAGAAGGTACACTGTTTCCTCTATAGTAGTAGCTCTTCTTTCACCCCAGCTGCCAAACTAACCCTGATTCAGATTACCATCCTACCCATGATAGATAGACGTAATTTATAGATCGGCAGGTAAGGGTGATCTCAAGCGGCTACATGTTCTTTACCATTCGGCCATCAGATTTGTCACCAATGCTCCTTATAGGACACATCATTGCACCCTATACTCATCTGTAAACTGGTCATCATAAAACCCTCTTAGGCCTCACTCCCCCCTAACTGAGATATCTACTGCAGCCCTCATCCTCCACATACAACAACCGTTCTGCCAGTCACATTCTGTTAAAGGTCCCCAAAGCACAAACATCCCTGAGTCGCTCCTCTTTTCAGTTTGCTGCAGCTGTCGACTGGAACGAGCTGCAACAAACACTCAAACTGGACCGTTTTATCTCCATCTCTTCATTCAAAGACTCAATCATGGACACTCTTACTGACAGTTGTGGCTGCTTCACGTGATGTATTGTTGTCTCTACCTTCTTGCCTTTTGTGCTGTTGTCTGTTTCCAATAATGTTTGTCCCATGTTTTTGCAACTCCCATGTTGTGTTGCTACCATGTTGTTGTCATGTTGTGTTGCTACCATGTTGTTGTCATGTTGTGTTGCTACCATGTTGTTGTCATGTTGTGTTGCCACCATGCTTGTTGTCATGTTTGTGCCATGCTATGTTGTCTAGTTCCATGTTTGTGGTGTCTCTCTTGTTGTGATGTGTGTTTTTATTTTTAATCCCAGCCCCCCAGGCCGTCGGTATAAATAATAATTTGTTCTTAACTGACTTGCCTAGTTAAATAAAATAACAAAAATGTGCATGTTCTGTTAATATGAATGACCATATTCTAAATGTGATTTATCATTATGAGGACCGTTAGGTAGACGCCCTAATCAGGTTAAGCACCCAATGGGTCTGGTACATTTCTCAAATATCCGGTCAATTAAAATGTTTCAGGTCAAATATCCAGACATTTTTTTAATGGAAAAGCTCCACCGATGAAAGGCGTTTCTTGTTGTCAGAGTACTGAAGACGGTGCCGTGCTACCATAGTATGCCGTTTGGGAGACAATAGTTGTGTTGGGAGACAATAGTGTGCCGTAGACAATGTTGTTGTCAGACAATAGTGTTGCTACAATGTTGTTGGGAGACAATAGTATGTGTGTAGTGTTGTTGGGAGACAATAGTGTGCCGTTTTGGGAGACAATAGTATGCCGTGTTGGGAGACAATAGTATGCCGTGTTGGGAGACAATAGGGTGCCGTGGGAGACAATAGTGTGCCGTGTTGGGAGACAATAGTGTACCGTGTTGGGAGACAATAGTGTACCGTGTTGGGAGACAATAGTGTGCCGTGTTGGGAGACAATAGTGTACCGTGTTGGGAGACAATAGTATGCCACCATGCAATAGTATGTTGGGAGACAATCATGTTGTTGTATGCCAGACAATAGTATGCCGTGTTGGGAGACAATAGTGTACCGTGTTGTGAGACAATAGTGTACCGTGTTGGGAGACAATAGTGTCTGTCTTGGGAGACAATTGTACCGTGTTTGTAGTGTCTGTTGTTGTGATGTATGTTTTGGGAGACAATAGTATTGTTGGGAGACAATAGTGTACCGTGTTGGGAGGCAATAGTGTAACGTCTTGGGAGACAATTGTTCTTAACTTGGGAGACAATAGTGTGCCTGTTGGGAGACAATGGTGTACCGTGTTGGGAGAAATAACTGTCTTGGGAAAATGTGCATGTTGAGAGACAATTGTACTGTTGGGAGACAATATGAATGTTGGGAGACATATTCTAAATAGTGATTTATCCATGTTGGGAGACAATAGTGTACCCGTTGGGAGACAATAGTGTACCGTGTTGGGAGACAATAGTGTACCGTTAGACAATAGTGCACCCAATGGAGACAATAGTGCTGGTTGGGAGACAATAGTTTGTTGGGAGACAATAGTATGCCGTGTTGGGAGACAAATTGTTGGGAGACAATAAATGTTGTGAGACAATAGTATGCCAGACAATAGTATGCCGTGTTGGGAGACAATAGTGTACCGTGTTTGAGACAATAGTGTACCGTGTTGGGAGACAATAGTGTACTGTCTTGGGAGACAATCTGTTGGGAGACAATAGGTCAATGTAAGTGTGTTGGGAGACAATAGTATGCACCAATAGTGTACCGTGTTGGGAGGCAATAGTGTACCGTCTTGGGAGACAATAGTGTACCGTGTTGGGAGACAATAGTGTGCCGTGTTGGGAGACAATTGTATTGGGAGACAATAGTGTACTGTCTTGGGAGACAATAGTGTACCGTGTTGATGTAGCCGTGTTGGGAGACAATAGTGTGTGTTGGGAGACAATAGTGTACCGTGTTGGGAGACAATAGTGTGCCGTGTTGGGAGACAATAGTATGCCATGTTGGGAGACAATAGTGTACCGTGTTGGGAGACAATAGTGTACCGTGTTGGGAGACAATAGTGTACCGTGTTGGGAGACAATAGTGCACCGTGTTGGGAGACAATAGTAACCGTGTTGGGAGACAATAGTGTACCGTGTTGGGAGGCAATAGTGTGCCATGTTGGGAGACAATCGTATGCTTGGGAGACAATAGTGTACCATGTTGGGAGACAATAGTGTGCCGTGTTGTGAGACAATAGTATGCCGTGTTGCACATGAATTACTGCATTGTTAGGCCAATACAGGAACTGTTGACTGCCCACAAGTGTAGGTTTATATAGGAAGGATCCCCTCTTCTTTCAGTCGGATATCAATGTAATACTGTGTACCTACTGTATAGCCTGGGATAGCCTACTTGGATAACTGGGATAGCCTACTGTGTGATAACCTCCGTCTGATAGCCTTAGCCTTGTGGGATATTTGGGATAGCCTACTGTGGGATAGCCTACTGTGGGATAGTCTACTGGGATAGCCTAATGTGTGATAGCCTACTTGGATAGCCTCCTGGGATAGCCTACTGTGTAATAACCTACTGTGTGATAGCCTACTGGGATAGCCTACTGTGGGATAGCCTACTGTGGGATAGTCTACTGGGATAGCACACTGGGATAGCCTACTGAGATAACAAGATAACCTACTGTGTGATAGCATAATGAAAATCCACATCCCCCAACTTGCATTCACTAAATGCGGAACAATCTGATTTGCCAGCACTGTGGGATAGCCTACTTGCATAATGTAAGTGGGTCCCCCAGCTATCCTCACTAAACGCATTACCAAGATTAGCTTAGCACTGTGGGATAGCCTACTGTGGGATAGCATAATGTGATCCCCCAACTAACCCCAGCTATCCTCACTAAACGCATTAAGATTAGCTTAGCACTCAGTTAGCTGCATCTAAAGCCTTTTAGGCAGCAATAACGGAACACAATTACCTCCATTGATCTTCTCCCGTACACTAGAGGATATGAGGGGTGGGAGCTTGAAGTGTTAGTGGTGGGGATGGGGAAATTTCACCTTTATTTGACCAGGTGTTAGTTGACAAGTTCTCAATTACAATTGTGGCCAAGATGAATCAAAGCAGTCTGACACAAACAACAACAACAACAGAGTTACACATAAACAAATGTACAGTCTATAACACAACAGAAAAATCTATGACAGTGAGGGTGAAGAAGAGGATGGTGGTGGGCGGGTCCATTTTTCACACAGCCTTTTCCCTTCCTTAGTTGTTGAGTTGAGAGGAGAAAGGGGAGAGGTGTTTAATTTAGACTACTCAGTAGTGAAGTAGTAGTGAGTCGTGGTCTAAATGACTGACTCAGTAGTAGTGAGTAGTGGTCTAAATGACTGACTCAGTAGTAGTGAGTAGTGGTATAAATGACTGACTCAGTAGTAGTGAGTAGTGGTCTAAATGACTGACTCAGTAGTAGTGAGCAGTGGTCTAAATGACTACTCAGTAGTAGTGAGTAGTGGTCTAAATGACTGACTCAGTAGTAGTGAGTAGTGGTCTAAATGACTGACACAGTAGTAGTGAGTAGTGGTCTAAATGACTGACTCAGTAGTAGTGACTAGTGGTCTAAATGACTGACTCAGATATTATCAACTCTATTTTTACTGATTTGTTTAGTCAAAATAACAAATCTTTCGACTTTTACATGTTTTTTCTTACCAAACATTTTGCTACACTCCATTAACATCCGCTAACCATGTGTATGTGACAAATAACATTTGATTTGATTTGATTTGACTCGTTTCATTCGTTTGAGTCAGTAATACCCACAGCACGCAGGACCCACTACTGGTGAACGATGAACTGAAAACCCTGTAAATATAGTAGTGATTCGTTCACATGAGGGGCTTGTTGGAACTGGGAAGACGTACATTTGTTGATTGCTAGCTCATGCAAATAAGATTCTTTATTGAACCATTTGAAACTAAATCTAGTTGTGGCGCAATGATTGTGTAATAATGAGTCCATTTGCTTGACTGTTGTCAAAACTTCTGACTTAATATTGTTCGCTAACTGTCTTCTCTAGTTCGTTTGTTGAGCAGAGGGTGTATGTTTTGGTTCTAAAAGATGTCCATCATAACATCATTCAATGTGTATAGCTGCACATTAATCTGGTACTCCCTGTATATAGCTGTACATTAATCTGGTACTCCCTGTATATAGCTGCACATTAATCTGGTACTCCCTGTATATAGCTGCACATTAATCTGGTACTTCGTGTATATAGCTGCACATTAATCTGGTACTCCCTGTATATAGCTGCACATTAATCTGGTACTCCCTGTATATAGCTGCACATTAATCTGGTACTCCCTGTATATAGCTGCACATTAATCTGGTACTCCCTGTATATAGCTGCACATTAATCTGGTACTTCGTGTATATAGCTGCACATTAATCTGGTACTCCCTGTATATAGCTGCACATTAATCTGGTACTCCCTGTATATAGCTGCACATTAATCTGGTACTCCCTGTATATAGCTGCACATTAATCTGGTACTTCGTGTATATAGCTGCACATTAATCTGGTACTCCCTGTATATAGCTGCACATTAATCTGGTACTCCTGTATATAGCTGCACATTAATCTGGTAATCCCTGTATATAGCTGCACATTAATCTGGTACCGTGTTAGCTGCACATTAATCTGGTACTCCCTGTATATAGCTGCACATTAATCTGGACTCCCTGTATATAGCTGCACATTAATCTGGTACTCCCTGTATATAGCTGCACATTAATCTGGTACTCCCTGTATATAGCTGCACATTAATCTGAGGGTATATAGCTGCACATTAATCTGGTACTCCCTGTATATAGCTGCACATTAATCTGGTACTCCCTGTATATAGCTGCACATTAATCTGGTACTCCCTGTATATAGCTGCAAATCTGGTACTTCCTGTATATAGCTGCACATTAATCTGGTACTCCCTGTATATAGCTGCAATTAATCTGGTACTCCCTGTATATAGCTGCACATTAATCTGGTACTCCCTGTATATAGCTGCACATTAATCTGGTACTTGTGTATATAGCTGCATTAATCTGGTACTCCCTGTATATAGCTGCACATTAATCTGGTACTTCCTGTATATAGCTGCACATTAATCTGGTACTCCCTGTATATAGCTGCACATTAATCTGGTACTACTGTATATAGCTGCACATTAATCTGGTACTCCCTGTATATAGCTGCACATTAATCTGGTACTCCCTGTATATAGCTGCACATTAATCTGGTACTTCCTGTATATAGCTGCACATTAATCTGGTACTCCCTGTATATAGCTGCACATTAATCTGGTACTGGTTCTCACTTCATAGCTTTAGTCTTGTGTATTTAATTGTATTATTCAAGTTGCTATGTATATTTTTTAACTCTGCATCGTTGAGAAGCGCTCCTAAACAAGATTGTCACAGTAAAATCCACACCAGTTGCATTAGACAAATATTTGCCAGACAGTTGTTGGTCGGAGCAGGTCTCCAGAGTCAGAGGAAGAGCGCGTATTAATCCGGCAGCAGAAGTCATTGTGGCCAGCAGATCAAACAAAGGACTTATATTTAAAAAAGTCAGTCTGAAAAACTAATGTTGACTCTGGAGTCAGTGAAAAGCGTTGATCAAAAAAAGAACAAACAATTTGTAAACTTTATATCATTTACCATTCAGTCATCCCGACTAGAGGTGTGACATTTAAACGAGTTTGGGATTGCTAACGTTCAGAAAAATATATATTTAAAGGATTTAAACTGTGATTTTTTTAAAAATTAAAATCAAAATGCAGTTAGCTATGAATACCAGGCCTGGTTTCCCAGATGTTTCATAGTTTTTCTATTGTTTCAAGTACTTATTTTATCTCCAATGTATCGTCCATGTAAAAAACCTGTCCAACGAGGATGAATGATATCCCACAATACCTTTTTAATTCTATGTGCAATGCATTATGCTAAAAGGCCTCCAGTTGTTTTAAATGGACTGGATTGTAATGATGAATAATGAATAATGTAAACCATACAAATATAACTTGTCTGTGTAGCAGTAAGATAACAGAAGGGACCGTCCTGGCGAACTTCTGATCAACCTGTACTGAGTGCAGAGTGATTCATTTAACATTGACTTCAGGTGTTGAATTTCCAAAATAATTTTTCCGTCACAAACGTATTTTTTTAAATCTTCTCGAACGTGATCCATCAGTGAAGGTCTGAGAGGGAATAGTGGTGGTGCGTTCTGAGAGGGAATACCGTTCTGAGTGGGAATACTGGTGGTGTGTTCTGAGAGGGAATACCGTTCTGAGAGGGAATACTGGTGGTGTGTTCTGAGAGGGAATACTGGTGGTGCGTTCTGAGAGGGAATACCGTTCTGAGAGGGAATACTGGTGGTGCGTTCTGAGAGGGAATACCGTTCTGAGAGGGAATACTGGTGGTGCGTTCTGAGAGGGAATACCGTTCTGAGAGGGAATACTGGTGGTGCGTTCTGAGAGGGAATACTGGTGGTGTGTTCTGAGAGGGAATACTGGTGGTGTGTTCTGAGAGGGAATACTGGTGGTGTGTTCTGAGAGGGAATACTGGTGGTGTGTTCTGAAAGGGAATACCATTCTGAGAGGGAATACTGGTGGTGTGTTCTGAGAGGGAATACTGGTGGTGTGTTCTGAAAGGGAATACTGGTGGTGTGTTCTGAGAGGGAATACTGGTGGTGTGTTCTGAGAGGGAATACTGGTGGTGTGTTCTGAGAGGGAATACTGTTCTGAGAGGGAATACTGGTGGTGTGTTCTGAGAGGGAATACTGGTGGTGTGTTCTGAGAGGGAATACTGGTGGTGTGTTCTGAGAGGGAATACTGGTGGTGTGTTCTGAGAGGGAATACTGGTGGTGTGTTCTGAGAGGGAATACTGGTGGTGTGTTCTGAGAGGGAATACTGGTGGTGTGTTCTGAGAGGGAATACCGTTCTGAGAGGGAATACTGGTGGTGCGTTCTGAGAGGGAATACTGGTGGTGTGTTCTGAAAGGGAATACCGTTCTGAGAGGGAATACTGGTGGTGTGTTCTGAGAGGGAATACCTTGATGCGTTCTGAAAGGGAATACTGGTGGTGTGTTCTGAGAGGGAATACTGGTGGTGTGTTCTGAGAGGGAATACTGGTGGTGCGTTCTGAGAGGGAATACTGGTGGTGTGTTCTGAGAGGGAATACTGGTGGTGTGTTCTGAGAGGGAATACCGTTCTGAGAGGGAATACTGGTGGTGCGTTCTGAGAGGGAATACCGTTCTGAGAGGGAATACTGGTGGTGCGTTCTGAGAGGGAATACCGTTCTGAGAGGGAATACCGTTCTGAGAGGGAATACCGTTCTGAGAGGGAATACCGTTCTGAGAGGGAATACCGTTCTGAGAGGGAATACCGATGGTGCGTTCTGAGAGGGAATACCGTTCTGAGAGGGAATACCGTTCTGAGAGGGAATACCGTTCTGAGAGGGAATACCGTTCTGAGAGGGAATACCGATGGTGCGTTCTGAGAGGGAATACCGTTCTGGGAGGGAATACCGTTCTGAGAGGGAGTATGGTGGTGCGTCAATTGAAATGAATTTATATAAATAATAATAATAAAACCATTCAAACTGACCATATAAATGAGGAAAGGTAACATAGTATTTTAAGAGATGGACATAACCCTTCTAAGGAGAAGGCTGGAGAGAGGGAAGGAAAATCCCCACTGACAATTATTGTCTATAGGTACAGTATTTATCAGAAGTATCTACATGGTCTCAGAACCACTGATATTAGCATAAGGTGCACGAGACGGAATTATATATGTATAGTAAGCGGCAAGACTACATACAGAGTCTATAGAGACTATAACATTTCTGACTGTAGAGACTGAGAGACTGTAGATTCTATAGAGACTGTCGATACTATAGATCCCTTCATAAAGAAAAGACAACTCTCCCTGGGTCTCCCGCCAGCTTGTCCGCGATCGGTAGCGTAATCCCCGTTATCCCCGGGATCTGAACCCGACTCCCTTTCGATCGACCGGTTGAGACGGAGGCCATCGCCCCTTCCCTTCCGAACGGCGTTTACCCCGGTCTCTTAGGACCGACTGACCCACGTGCAACTGCTGTTCGCATGGAACCCTTTCTCCACTTTGGTGAATCAAAATTCTCATTTGAATATTTGCTACGGATCTGACATGCTGACTTCCCAAACCGTCATTGTTCTAACATGCCAGAGGCTGTTCACATATTACCCATATCCGACCTGCTGCCGATAAGGGTAACAGCGCACTGATCTAAATGTATCAAAACCTTTGTCATCCGCTTATTTATTACCCCAAAACAGTAAAGTCCGTTGGCCCTTCTCCTTCTTTAAACGCTGTGTCTTGCTGCCTTCAAGTCAAGCAAAGAAAATATCACATATTTCATATTTTTATATGGCTCTTTTACAAATGTGACGAAGTGCTGAACAGTAACCACATCCTTTGTCCTGTGTCCTGTGTCCTGTGTTATGGGTCCTGTGTTCTCTATGTTCTGTGGTCTAGGTCCTGTGTCCTGTGTTATGGGTCCCGTGTCCTGTGTTATGGGTCCTGTGTTCTCTGTGTTCTGTGGTCTAGGTCCTGTGTCCTGTGTCCTGTGTTATGGTTCCTGTGTCCTGTGTTATGGTTCCTGTGTCCTGTGTTCTGTGTTATGGGTCCTGTGTTCTCTATGTTCTGGGTCCTGTGTTCTGTGGTCTAGGTCCTGTGTCCTGTGTTATGGTTCCTGTGTTCTCTGTGTTCTAGGTCCTGTGTCCTGTGTTAAGGGTCCTGTGTTCTCTGTGTTCTGGGTCCTGTGTCCTGTGTTCTCTGTGTTCTAGGTCCTGTGTCCTGTGTTAAGGGTCCTGTGTTCTCTGTGTTCTGGGTCCTGTGTCCTGTGTTCTCTGGAATTAGAGTAATGACTGTATATTACACAGCGTGGGTCCAACAGGTATTAGAGTAATGACTGTATATTACACAGCGTGGGTCCAGGCGGTATTAGAGTAATGACTGTATATTACACAGCGTGGGTCCAACAGGTATTAGAGTAATGACTGTATATTACACAGCGTGGGTCCAGGCGGTATTAGAGTAATGACTGTATATTACACAGCGTGGGTCCAACAGGTATTAGAGTAATGACTGTATATTACACAGCGTGGGTCCAACAGGTATTAGAGTAATGACTGTATATTACACAGCGTGGGTCCAACAGGTATTAGAGTAATGACAGTATATTACACAGCGCGGGTCCAGCAGGTATTAGAGTAATGACTGTATATTACACAGCGTGGGTCCAACCTGTATTAGAGTAATGACTGTATATTACACAGCGTGGGTCCAACAGGTATTAGAGTAATGCCTGTATATTACACAGCGTGGGTCCAACAGGTATTAGAGTAATGACTGTATATTACACAGCGTGGGTCCAGGCGGTATTAGAGTAATGACTGTATATTACAACAGTAATGACTGTATATTACACGTGGGTCCAGTATTAGAGTAATGACTGTATATTACACAGCGTGGGTCCAACAGGTATTAGAGTAATGACTGTATATTACACAGCGTGGGTCCAACAGGTATTAGAGTAATGACAGTATATTACACAGCGCGGGTCCAGCAGGTATTAGAGTAATGACTGTATATTACACAGCGTGGGTCCAACAGGTATTAGAGTAATGCCTGTATATTACACAGCGTGGGTCCAACAGGTATTAGAGTATTGACTGTATATTACACAGCGTGGGTCCAACAGGTATTAGAGTAATGACTATATTACACAGCGTGGGTCCAGACGGTATTAGAGTAATGACTGTATATTACACAGCGTGGGTCCAACAGGTGTTAGAGTAATGACTGTATTTTACACAGCATGGGTCAAACAGGTATTAGAGTAATGACAGTATATTACACAGCGTGGGTCCAGCAGGTATTAGAGTAATGACTGTATATTACACAGCGTGGGTCCAACCTGTATTAGAGTAATGACTGTATATTACACAGCGTGGGTCCAACAGGTATTAGAGCCTAATGACTGTATTGACTGTATTTACACAGCGTGGGTCCAACAGGTATTAGAGTAATGACTATATTACACAGCGTGGGTCCAGACGGTATTAGAGTAATGACTGTATATTACACAGCGTGGGTCCAACAGGTGTTAGAGTAATGACTGTATTTTACACAGCATGGGTCAAACAGGTATTAGAGTAATGACAGTATATTACACAGCGTGGGTCCAGCAGGTATTAGAGTAATGACTGTATATTACACAGCGCGGGTCCAACAGGTATTAGAGTAATGACTGTATATTACACAGCGTGGGTCCAACAGGTATTAGAGTAATGACTGTATATTACACAGCGTGGGTCCAGACGGTATTAGAGTAATGACTGTATATTACACAGCGTGGGTCCAACAGGTATTAGAGTAATGACTGTATATTACACAGCGTGGGTTCAACCTGTATTAGAGTAATGACTGTATATTACACAGCGTGGGTCCAACAGGTATTAGAGTAATGACTGTATATCACACAGCATGGGTCCAACAGGTATTAGAGTAATGACTGTATATTACACAGCGTGGGTTCAACCTGTATTAGAGTAATGACTGTATATTACACAGTGTGGTTCCAACAGGTATTAGAGTAATGACTGTATATTACACAGTGTGGGTCCAGACTGTCCAGACAGGAGGCCTGTGCTCCTTGGCTGATCTGTGAACATTACTTGTTTCTCTACAGTAGTTATTTGCTTCGTCCAGCTGCTGTGCAATGTGTGTTAAACCCTCTCATTTCAGTTGGATGTGTGTTAAACCCTCTCATTTCAGTTGGATGTGTATTAAACCCTCTCATTTCAGTTGGATGTGTGTTAAACCCTCTCATTTCAGTTGGATGTGTGTTAAACCCTCTCATTTCAGTTGGATGTGTGTTAAACCCTCTCATTTCAAAGTCACTATTTCTATGGTTAATGGTCTCTGTCTGCTTGTGAGGAAACAGAATGCCTCACATTAAAACTCTCTCACTATTAATTACACGTTGGGGTGTTGGTCAGGACCAGATTGGGAGGGGAGCAGGCTGCCTGTTATGTCTCTCATGCCACCGCTACCCAGGCACACACACACACACACACACACACACACACACACACACACACACACACACACACACACACACACACACACACACAAACACACACACACACACAAACACCGCACACACACACACACCACACACACACACACACACACACACACAAACACCACACACACACACACACCGCACACACACACACACACACACATACACCCAGAACACAAACACAGCACACACAAACAGTGCACACACACACACAAACACGTAGCACAAGGCACTCAGAGAGAGAGAGACCAGAGAGCTGTCCTGCAGACAGCCTCCTTATTGTCCAGCACAGGGACATTAAACACCAGTCAGGTCTCTGTTGGGGGCTGGACCTACAGGTGTAAGATCTTAATTTGATCATTCTTAATTAGTTATTGGGGAAATGCAGATCAGCTTCATGGGTCACAATGGCATGTTGTGTTAGATAATCCATGTTCATCATTTTAACTGGTTATGGCCAGGTGGGACAGTAATGTCCGGTGAAATTGCAGAGCGCGAAATTCAAACTACAGAACTATAACTGAAAATCGCTTCACAGAACAGAGCAAACTGTCTCTAACCAGAATAGAAAGAGGAGTGGGAGGCCCCGGTGCACAACTGAGCAAGAGGACAAGTATATTAGAGTGTCTAGTTTGAGAAAGATGCCTCACAAGTCCTCGACTGGCTGCTTCATTAAATAGTACCCGCAAAACACCAGTCTCAATGAGGCAAGTCCCAGATGCTAGCCTTCTAGGCAGCAACTCTGCATCTCTGCCCGGCCTGGTAAGAGTGGCCAAAATTGTGTTTATCATCCCCAGAGGCTCTGCAAGTGAGGACAGGATATTCTCCACTGCTGGCCATCTCTCCAGGAACCATCACATGAGCCTGAAGACACTGGCCGTCTCTCCAGGAACCATCACATGAGCCTGAAGACACTGGCCGTCTCTCCAGGAACCATCACATGAGCCTGAAGACACTGGCCGTCTCTCCTTGAGCCTGAAGACACTGGCCGTCTCTCCTTGAGCCTGAAGACACTGGCCGTCTCTCCAGGAACCATCACATGAGCCTGAAGAAACTGGCCGTCTCTCCTTGAGCCTGAAGACACTGGCCGTCTCTCCTTGAGCCTGAAGACACTGGCCGTCTCTCCTTGAGCCTGAAGACACTAGCCGTCTCTCCTTGAGCCTGAAGACACTGGCCGTCTCTCCTTGAGCCTGAAGACACTAGCCGTCTCTCCAGGAACCATCACATGAGCCTGAAGACACTGGCCATCTCTCCTTGAGCCTGAAGACACTGGCCGTCTCTCCAGGTACCATCACATGATCCTGAAGACACTGGTCGGCTCTCCTTGAGCCTGAAGACACTGGCCGTCTCTCCAGGAACCTGAAGACACTGGCCGTCTCTCCAGGAACCTGAAGACACTGGCCGTCTCTCCAGGAACCTGAAGACACTGGCCGTCTCTCCTTGAGCCTGAAGACACTGGCCGTCTCTCCTTGAGCCTGAAGACACTGGCCGTCTCTCCAGGAACCTGAAGACACTGGCCATCTCTCCTTGAGCCTGAAGACACTGACCGTCTCTCCAGGAACCTGAAGACACTTGCCGTCTCTCCATGAGCCTGAAGACACTGGCCGTCTCTCCTTGAGCCTGAAGACACTGGCCGTCTCTCCATGAGCCTGAAGACACTGGCCGTCTCTCCAGGAACCTGAAGACACTGGTCGGCTCACCAGGCACCATCACATGAGCCTGAAGACACTGGCCATCTCTCCTTGAGCCTGAAGACACTGGTCGGCTCACCAGGCACCATCACATGAGCCTGAAGACACTGGCCGTCTCTCCTTGAGCCTGAAGACACTCGCCGTCTCTCCAGGTACCATCACATGAGCCTGAAGACACTGGCCGTCTCTCCTTGAGCCTGAAGACACTAGCCGTCTCTCCAGGTACCATCACATGAGCCTGAAGACACTGGCCATCTCTCCTTGAGCCTGAAGACACTGGTCGGCTCACCAGGCACCATCACATGAGCCTGAAGACACTGGCCATCTCTCCTTGAGCCTGAAGACACTAGCCGTCTCTCCAGGTACCATCACATGAGCCTGAAGACACTGGCCGTCTCTCCAGGTACCATCACATGAGCCTGAAGACACTGGTCGGCTCACCAGGTACCATCACATGAGCCTGAAGACACTGGTCGGCTCACCAGGTACCATCACATGAGCCTGAAGACACTGGTTGGCTCACCAGGTACCATCACATGAGCCTGAAGACACTGGCCATCTCTCCTTGAGCCTGAAGACACTGGCCGTCTCTCCAGGTACCATCACATGAGCCTGAAGACACTGGTCGGCTCACCAGGTACCATCACATGAGCCTGAAGACACTGGTCGGCTCACCAGGTACCATCACATGAGTCTGAAGACACTGGTCGGCTCACCAGGTACCATCACATGAGTCTGAAGCCCCAGACTGACCAAACTCCTGTTTCTAAAAATTTATTCAAAGACTCTAATAAGTCATTTTTCATTTAATTTGTATTTAATTCTAAGCAAGTCACAGCCTATATGCTCAATTTATAGACTATAATGATTTAATAAAAGGAAATGTTGTTTGAATGCATAGTGCTTCAATGTCCCTACCAGCCTACTGTGTCACACTGGCAAATGCTTCACAATGTTTTTCTTTGTAGGCTGAAGCCTTGAAATAATTAAAATAATCCAGCCTTAACAATTCATTTTTTGTTCCCTCTTTGTCTCCCTGTCTGGTTCCTGACCTATTTAGAGTGTTTATATGCTGTTTTAATGTAACATGTAGCCTATTTGAAATTATGTTCGCTTCTTACATTCAACCTTTTCATGTTTATTCAAATACTTTTTTTTAAAGATGGGTGTTGGTTAAAATTGGGATTTTAATGAATGGGGCGAATTTGGAGCAGCTTTCTCTGTGAACAAGGAGCGTTTTGTTTTTGCTTGAGTACATGGAGCATTGTGGTAGGAAATTGGCATGCTCGATGAGCAGGATTTCCAACTACTCAAATCTTGTTCACAGGGACTGGGGACAACAGTCTGTATTTTCTCATGTGCTTTTTAAGTGTTTCTGGTGTGAAGTGGTGGAGCAGTTTTTTCTGTCTGTTAAAGTGTTTCCAGAGTGTGTAATTTTAACGTAACATAACCTTTTACAAGCTGTCGTGGATGTACTCTACAATCACATTTTGAACTTGAGTGGATTTTAAAATTGTCATACATAGACTGGATTACACTGCCTCCGAGGGCAGCCTGGTCTCATAGACTCGACGTAACACAGTAAGCATAAATCCGGGACACTCAAATTAGCATGATGTGTTATGTTTGGTATGGTCACATAAGACAGATGGTTACTTAACGCAAAAAAAACGAAAGTAAGGTGGATGGGTAGGTATATGACATGACGTAAGGTTATGGTTAGGTTAGATTTGATTTGATTTGAGTTCAAATCTTACAATGTTAGCATTTTAGCTAATTAGCTACTTTTCAACTACTAAGCATGTTGGCTAACCCTTCCACTAACCTTAACCCTTTTAGCTAACCCTTCCCCTAACCCCTAGCCGAGCTAACGTTAGCCACCAAGCTAGAATTCATAACATATCATAGTTTTTGCAAATGTGTAACATATACTACATTTATCAAATTTTGTTGCATATTTTACGTTTTGTAAATTCGTAACATACAAATTACGGTCCACTATGGAGGATTATTTTGCTCGCTTAACCTCTTGAAACTCTGGGGGCGCTATTTCATTTTTGGATGAAAAACGTTCCCGTTTTGTCACAAAAAGATGCTCGACTATGCATATAATTGATAGCTTTGGAAAGAAAACACTCTGAATTTTCCAGAACTGCAAAGATATTGTCTGTGGGTGCCCTAGAACGGGAGCTACAGGCAAAACCAAGATGAAACGGCAACCAGGAAACCAGCAGGATTTTTGAGGCTCCGTTTTCCATTGTCTCCTTATATGGCTGTGAATGCGAGAGGAATGAGCCTGCCCTTTCTGTCGTTTCCCCAAGGTGTCTGCAGCATTGTGACGTATTTGTAGGCATATCATTGGAAGATTAACCATAAGAGACTACATTTTCCCAGGTGTCCGCCCGGTGTCCTCCGTCGAAATTGGTGCGTCTTTTTCAGCTGCTGGTATTTTTCCATGCGATTCTGAGGGGAAAGCAGGCTTCCACGAACTGCATATCAATGAACAGATATGTGAAAAAACACCTTGAGGACTGATTCTAAACAATGTTTGCCATGTTTCGGTCGATATTATGGAGATAATTCGGAAAAAGTTTGACGTTTTGGTGACTGAATTTTTGGTTCGTTTCGGTAGCCAAATGTGATGTACAAAACGGAGCGATTTCTCCTACACAAAGATTCTTTCAGGAAAAACTGAACATTTGCTATGTAACTGAGAGTCTCCTCATTGAAAACATCCGAAGCTCTTCAAAGGTAAATTATTTTATTTATTTGGTTATCTGGTTTTTGTGAAAATGTTGCGTGCTAAATGCTACTCAAAATGCTAAGCTAGCTTAGCATACTCTTACACAAATTAGTGATTTGCTATGGTTCAAAAGCATATTTTGAAAATCTGAGATGACAGTGTTGTTAAGAAAAGGCTAAGCTTGAGAGCAGGTGCATTATTTTCATTTTATTTGCGATTTTCAGAAATCGTTAACGTTGCGTTATGCTAATGAGCCTGAGGCTTTATTCACGATCCCGGATCCGGGATGGGGTGTATCAAGAGGTTTTAAACCCAGATGACATTCTCATCAAACCTTTTACAAATGGCAAGCTTCTTTCTGTCTGTCTGGCTTGTCTTGTTCTCTATCTATCTTTCCCCTTCTTCACCCCTCCCTCTCCCTCTCTATTCCTCCCACGTTCCCTCCTTCCTCTCTCCCCTTTCACCAAAGAGAACATCTAAATAAGTTTAGATAGTCTACGAGTGATGTAGCTCTGACTTCTGCAGTCGCTGTTGAAACAAGATGGCTGCCTGGTGATTTGGCGTGTCAATGTGTCTCTTATCCTTTCACCTGGAGAGAGACGAGAAGATTGGAGACACAGAGGTTCAAAATCTCCTGACAGAGGCACTTCACATTGACAGTCACCCAGGGGCAGGCAGGCAGGCAGGGGGCTTCTTTTTATATATTTTTCTCACTCTCACCCCCTCCTCCCCTCTGTCTCTCTCTCTCTCCCTCCCTCTTGTTCTCTCTCTATCCCTCCCTCTTGTTCTCTATCTACCCATCCCTCTCCTTCTCTCTCTCTCTCTCTCTCTCTCTCCTTCTCTCTCTCTCTCTCTCGTCTGTAAAAGGACCCTTGTACTGAGTCTTCACACTCCCCCTCACAATAGCACTCATTACAGCCAAAGCCAAACTGTGGATATGAGGCAGTGTCAAGAAACTTCAGTTACTGAGATATAAAAGAACAGAAGCCACGTCTCAGACTAGAGTAATGCTGCTGGAGCTTCCATTTAACACCTGGTCCTCAGACAGAGAAATGTCTCGTTGTTAACGATGGTGTTGCATGGTATACCGGTACCACGGTAATATCACAGTACCAGAACGTCATGACACTTATGATACCAACATTTTAGGATGACGTAATAACGTTTCATATAGTTCTTTTTTATTTTTTATTTATTTTTTATTTCACCTTTATTTAACCAGGTAGGCTAGTTGAGAACAAGTTCTCATTTACAACTGCGACCTGGCCAAGATAAAGCAAAGCAGTGTGAACAGACAACAACACAGAGTTACACATGGAGTAAACAATAAACAAGTCAATAACACAGTAGAAAAAAAAGAGTCTATATACATTGTGTGCCAAAGGCATGAAGAGGTAGGCAAATAATTACAATTTAGCAGATTAACAATGGAGTGATAAATGATCGGATGAACATGTGCAGGTAGAGATACTGGTGTGCAAAAGAGCAGAAAAGTAAATTAAATAAAAACAGTATGGGGATGAGGTAGGTAAATAGGGTGGGTTATATACCGATGGACTATGTACAGCTGCAGCGATCGGTTCGCTGCTCAGATAGCAGATGTTTAAAGTTGGTGAGGGAGATAAAAGTCTCCAACTTCAGCGATTTTTGCAATTCGTTCCAGTCATTGGCAGCAGAAAACTGGAAGGAAAGGCGGCCAAAAGAGGTGTTGGCTTTAGGGATGATCAGTGAGATACACCTGCTGGAGCGCGTGCTATGGGTGGGTGTTGCCTTCGTGACCAGTGAACTGAGATAAGGTGGAGCTTTACCTAGCATGGACTTGTAGATGACCTAGAGCCAGTGGGACTGGCGACGAATATGTAGCGAGTGCCAGCCGACTAGAGCATACAGGTCACAGTGGTGGGTGGTATAAGGTGCTTTAGTAACAAATCGGATGGTACTGTGATAAACTGCATCCAGTTTGCTGAGCAGAGTATTGGAAGCTATTTTGTAGATGACATCCCCGAAGTCGAGGATCGGTAGGATAGTAAGTTTTACTAGGGTAAGTTTGGCGGCATGAGTGAAGGAGGCTTTGTTGCGAAATAGAAAGCCGACTCAAGATTTGCTTTTAGATTGGAGATGTTTGATATGAGTCTGGAAGGAGAGTTTACATCCACATATTCTAGGTCGGAACCATCCAGGGTGGTGATGCTAGTCGGGCGTGCGGGTGCAGGCAGCGAATGGTTGAAAAGCATTCATTTGGTTTTACTAGCGTTTAAGAGCAGTTGGAGGCCACGGAAGGAGTGTTGTATGGCATTGAAGCTCGTTTGGAGGTTAGATAGCACAGTGTCCAAGGACGGGCCAGAAGTATACAGAATGGTGTTGTCTGCGTAGAGGTGGATCAGGGAATCGCCCGCAGCAAGACCAACATCATTGATATATACAGAGAAAAGAGTCGACCTGAGAATTGAACCCTGTGGCATCCCCATAGAGACTGCCAGAGGACCGGACAACATGCCCTCCGATTTGACACACTGAACTCTGTCTGCAAAGTAGTTGGTGAACCAGGCAAGGCAGTCATTAGAAAACCGAGTCTAAAGAGTCTACCGATAAGAATATGGTGATTGACAGAGTCGAAAGCTTTCATATAATATAATACTACTGAATGCTTCAGGCCTACGAATCTACCGATCTAAAGAACCTGCTGGCACCGGTTATGAAATGTTTATAAAGTCACATTTTGTTTATAAAACAGCCACTAGTCAACTGTATGCGCAGGTCCAATAATATTAATTTCACTTAAATATGTATATCACTTGTGGCAGCTGTATTCAGACAGCAGCATCCTCTACCCACCCTCACTCACCTGCTTCTCTCAGTATCCACCTACCCACCCTCACTCACCTGCTTCTCTCAGTATCCACCTACCCACCCTCACTCACCTGCTTCTCTCAGAATCCACCTACCAGCCCTCATTCACCTGCTTCTCTGAGCATCCACCTACCCAACCTCACTCACCTGCTTCTCTCAGCATCCAGTACCAGCCATCACTCACCTGCTTCTCAATATCCACCTACCAGCCCTCACTCACCTGCTTCTCTGAGCATCCACCTACCCAACCTCACTCACCTGCTTCTCTCAGCATCCACTACCAGCCATCACCCACCTGCTTCTCAATATCCACCTACCAGCCCTCACTCAACTGCTTCTCTCAGCATCCCCTACCAGCCCCCGCTCACCTGCTTCTCTCAGCATCTCCTACCAGCCCTCACTCACCTGCTTCTCTCAGCATCGCCTACCAGCCCCCGCTCACCTGCTTCTCTCAGCATTGCCTACCAGCCCTCATTCACCTGCTTCTCTCAGCATCCCCGGCCAGCCCTCACTCACCTGCTTCTCTCAGCATCCCCGGCCAGCCCTCACTCACCTGCTTCTCTCAGCATCTCCTACCAGCCCTCACTCACCTGCTTCTCTCAGCATCGCCTACCAGCCCTCACTCACCTGCTTCTCTCAGCATCCCCGGCCAGCCCCCGCTCACCTGCTTCTCTCAGCATCTCCTACCAGCCCTCACTCACCTGCTTCTCTCAGCATCGCCTACCAGCCCCCGCTCACCTGCTTCTCTCAGCATCCCTTACCAGTCCTCTCACCTGCTTCTCTCAGCATCCCTTACCAGCCCTCACTCACCTGCTTCTCTCAGCATCCCCGGCCAGCCCTCACTCACCTGCTTCTCTCAGCATCCCCGGCCAGCCCTCACTCACCTGCTTCTCTCAGCATCCCCGACCAGCCCTCACTCACTTGCTTCTCTCAGCATCACCTACCAGCCCTCACTCACCTGCTTCTCTCCGTCCGCTCTTCATGCACATCTATTCCTCCATCGGTTAAAAAATATGTATCATTTAGCCTTGATGACGAGCGGGGATGCAGACCCCCGAAGAGTGTTCCAATGTTACATTTTTAATGTAATATATTTAAGCAGCGTGCATCGCCTGTGGGCACAGGCCAGTCTAAGCAGACTTTGCAAGATCAATGTCATGCAACATCTGAGTGTCGGAGAGGAAAACTGGAGCACTGTTTAGTGACAGTCATGCTTGCAGCTTTACTGCAATGAGAAAGGCTCGTCTACCTATCCTGAAGGATTCCATATGACCCATGTGACCAGAGGTCTTATCTCTCTAGCCTAAAGGATTCCATGTGACCAGAGGTCTTATCTCTCTATCCTAAAGGATTCCATGTGACCAGATGGCTTGTCTACCTATAGTAAAGGATTCCATGTGACCCATGTGACCAGAGGTCTTGTCTCTCTATCCTAAAGGATTCCATGTGACCCATATTACCAGAGGGCTTATCTCTCTATCCTAAAGGATTCCATGTGACCAGAGGGCTTATCTCTCTAGCCTAAAGGATTCCATGTGACCCATATTACCAGAGGTCTTGTCTCTCTATATTACCAGAGGGCTTATCTCTCCAGCCTAAAGGATTCCATATGACCAGAGGGCTTATCTCTCTAGCCTAAAGGATTCCATGTGACCCATATTACCAGAGGGCTTATCTCTCTAGCCTAAAGGATTCCATATTACCAGAGGGCTTGTCACTCTATATTACAAGAGGGCTTATCTCTCGAGCCTAAAGGATTCCATGAGACCCATATTACCAGAGGTCTTGTCTCTCTATATTACCAGAGGTCTTATCTCTATATATGACCAGAGGTCTTATCTCTCTAGCCTAAAGGATTCCATGTGACCCATATTACCAGAGGGCTTATCTCTCTATCCTAAAGGATTCCACATTACCAGAGGGCTTGTCACTCTATATTACCAGAGGGCTTATCTCCCTATCCTAAAGGATTCCATATATTTACCAGAGAGCTTATCTCTCTATCCTAAAGGATTCCATATTACCAGAGACCCATATTACCAGAGGGCTTATCTCTCTATCCTAAAGGATTCCATGTGACCCATAGTACCAGAGGGCTTATCTCTCTATCCTAAAGGATTCCATATTACCAGAGGGCTTATCTCTCTATCCTAAAGGATTCCATACTATCAGAGGGCCTATCTCTCTATCCTAAAGGATTCCATACTACCAGAGGGCTTATCTCTCTATCCTAAAGGATTCCATATTACCAGAGGGCTTATCTCTCTATCCTAAAGGATTCCATATTACCAGAGGGCTTATCTCTCTATCCTAAAGGATTCCATATTACCAGAGGGCTTATCTCTCTATCCTAAAGGATTCCATACCCATAGTACCAGAGGGCTTATCTCTCTAGCCTAAAGGAGGATTCCATGTGACCCTATATTACCAGAGGGCTTATCCAGAGGGCTTATCTCTCTATCCTAAAGGATTCCATATTACCAGAGGGCTTATCTCTCGATTCCATAGACCCATATTACCAGAGGGCTTATCTCTCTAGCCTAAAGGATTCCATGTGACCCATAGTACCAGAGGGCTTATCTCTCTATCCTAAAGGATTCCATATTACCAGAGGGCTTATCTCTCTATCCTAAAGGATTCCATACTACCAGAGGGCCTATTTCTCTAGCCTAAAGGATTCCATGTGATCCATAGTACCAGAGGGCTTATCTCTCTATCCTAAAGGATTCCATATTACCAGAGGATTTTCTCTCTATCCTAAAGGATTCCATATTACCAGAGGGCTTATCTCTCTATCCTAAAGGATTCCATATTACCAGAGGGCTTATCTCTCTAGCCTAAAGGATTCCATATGTGACCAGAGGTCTTATCTCTCTAGCCTAAAGGATTCCATATACCAGAGGGCTTATCTCTCTAGCCTAAAGGATTCCATGTGACCAGAGGGCTTATCTCTCTAGCCTAAAGGATTCCATATTACCAGAGGGCTTATCTCTCTATATTACCAGAGAGATTATCTCTCGAGCCTAAAGGATTCCATGAGACCCATATTACCAGAGGGCTTATCTCTCTATAAAGGATTCCATGTGACCCATAGTACCAGAGGGCTTATCTCTCTAGCCTAAAGGATTCCATATTACCAGAGGGCTTGTCACTCTATATTACCAGAGGTCTTGTCTCTCTATATGACCAGAGGGCTTATCTCTCGAGCCTAAAGGATTCCATATGACCCATATTACCAGAAGGCTTGTCTCTCTAGCCTAAAGGATTCCACCAGAGGGCTTGTCTCTCTATATAAAGGATTCCATATTACCAGAGGGCTTGTCTCTCTAGCCTAAAGGATTCCACATTACCAGAGGGCTTATCTCTCTATCCTAAAGGATTCCATATTACCAGAGGGCTTATCTCTCTATCCTAAAGGACCCATATTACCAGAGGGCTTATCTCTCTAGCCTAAAGGATTCCACATTACCAGAGGGCTTACTCTCTATCCTAGAGGTTCTTGTTATCTCTCTATCCTAAAGGATTCCATATTACCAGAGGGCTTATCTCTCTATCCTAAAGGATTCCATATTACCAGAGGGATACCATCCTAAAGGTCTTGTTATCTCTCTATCCTAAAGGATTCCATATTACCAGAGGGCTTATCTCTCTATCCTAAAGGATTCCATATTACCAGAGGGCTTATCTCTCTATCCTAAAGGATTCCATATTACCAGAGGTCCATTGTCTTATCTCTAGCCTAAAGGATTCCACATTACCAGAGGTCTTGTCTCTCTATATGACCAGAGGGCTTATCTCTCTATACTAAAGGATTCCATGAGACCCATATTACCAGAGGTCTTGTCTCTCTATATTACCAGAGGTCTTGTCTCTCTATATGACCAGAGGTTATCTTGTAAAGGATTCCATGAGACCCATATGAGGTCTTGTCTCTCTATGTTTACCAGAGGTCTTGTCTCTATGTATGACCAGAGGTCTTTTGTCTCCATTTTACAAGAGGTCTTGTCTCTCTATATGACCAAAGGTCTTGTCTCTCTATATGACCAGAAGTCTTGTTTCTCTATCCTAAACGGTTCCATATGACCAGAGGTCTTGTCTCTCTATATGACCAGAGGTCTTGTCTCTCTATATGACCAGAGGTCTTGTCTCTCTATATGACCAGAGGTCTTGTCTCTCTATGTTGCCAGAGGTCTTGTCTCTCTATATGACCAGAGGTCTTGTCTCTCTATATGACCAGAGGTCTTGTCTCTATATATGACCAGAGGTCTTGTCTCTCTATATGACCAGAGGTCTTGTCTCTCTATGTTGCCAGAGGTATTGTCTCTCTATGTTGCCAGAGGTCTTGTCTCTCTATATGACCAGAGGGCTTGTCTCTCTATATGACCAGAGGTCTTGTCTCTCTATGTTGCCAGAGGTCTTGTCTCTCTATATGACCAGAGGTCTTGTCTCTCTATCTTGCAAGAGGTCTTGTCTCTCTATCTTGCCAGAGATCTTGTCTCTCTGTATGACCAGAGGTCTTGTCTCTCTATATTACCAGAGGTCTTGTCTTTCTATGTTGCCAGAGGTCTTGTCTCTCTATATGACCAGAGGTCTTGTCTCTCTATATGACCAGAGGTCTTGGGTTTCTATGTTGCCAGAGGTCTTGTCTCTCTATATGACCAGAAGTCTTGTCTCTCCATATGACCAGAGGTCTTGTCTCTCTATGTTGCCAGAGGTCTTGTCTCTCTATATGACCAGAGGTCTTGTCTCTCTATATGACCAGAGGTCTTGTCTCTCTATGACCAGAGGTCTTGTCTCATATGACCAGAGGTCTTGTCTCTCTATATGACCAGAGGTCTTGTCTCTCTATATTACCAGAGGTCTTGTCTCTCTATATTACCAGAGGGCTTATCTCTCGAGCCTAAAGGATTCCATTGAGGTCTTGTCTCTCTATGTTTACCAGAGGTCTTGTCTCTCTGTATGACCAGACCAGAGGTCTTGTCTCTCTATATTACCAAAGGTCTTGTCTCTCTATAATACCAGAGGTCTTGTCTCTATGTTCCATATGACCAGAGGTCTTGTCTCTCTATATGACCAGAGGTCTTGTCTCTCTATATGACCAGAGGTCTTGTCTCTATATGACCAGAGGTCTTGTCTTTCTATTTTACCAGAGGTCTTGTCTCTCTATATGACCAGAGGTCTTGTCTCTCTATATGACCAGAGGTATTGTCTCTCTATATGACCAGAGGTCTTGTCTAACTATATGACCAGAGGTCTTGTCTCTCTATGTTGCCAGAGGTCTTGTCTCTCTATATGACCAGAGGTCTTGTCTCTCTATATGACCAGAGGTCTTGTCTCTATATATGACCAGAGGTCTTGTCTCTCTATATGACCAGAGGTCTTGTCTCTCTATGTTGCCAGAGGTCTTGTCTCTCTATGTTGCCAGAGGTCTTGTCTCTCTATATGACCAGAGGGCTTGTCTCTCTATATGACCAGAGGTCTTGTCTCTCTATGTTGCCAGAGGTCTTGTCTCTCTATATGACCAGAGGTCTTGTCTCTCTATCTTGCAAGAGGTCTTGTCTCTCTATCTTGCCAGAGATCTTGTCTCTCTGTATGACCAGAGGTCTTGTCTCTCTATATTACCAGAGGTCTTGTCTTTCTATGTTGCCAGAGGTATTGTCTCTCTATATGAACAGAGGTCTTGTCTCTCTATATGACCAGAGGTCTTGTCTCTCTATATGACCAGAGGTATTGTCTCTCTATATGACCAGAGGTCTTGTCTCTCTATATGACCAGAGGTCTTGTCTCTCTATGTTGCCAGAGGTCTTGTCCATGAGACTCATATTACCAGAGGTCTTGTCTCTCTATGATCAGAGGTCTTGTCTCTATGTATGACCAGAGGCCTTTTGTCTCCATTTTACAAGAGGTCTTGTCTCTCTATATTACCAGAGGTCTTGTCTCTCTATAATACCAGAAGTCTTGTTTCTCTATCCTAAACGGTTCCATATGACCAGAGGTCTTCTCTCTATATGACCAGAGGTCTTGTCTCTCTATATGACCAGAGGTCTTGTCTCTCTATATGACCAGAGGTCTTGTCTTTCTATTTTGCCAGAGGTCTTGTCTCTCTATATGACCAGAGGTCTTGTCTCTCTATATGACCAGAGGTATTGTCTCTCTATATGACCAGAGGTCTTGTCTCTCTATATGACCAGAGGTCTTGTCTCTCTATGTTGCCAGAGGTATTGTCTCTCTATATGACCAGAGGTCTTGTCTCTCTATATGACCAGAGGTCTTGTCTCTCTATATGACCAGAGGTCTTGTCTCTCTATGTTGCCAGAGGTCTTGTCTCTCTATGTTGCCAGAGGTCTTGTCTCTCTATGTTGCCAGAGGTCTTGTCTCTCTATATGACCAGAGGGCTTGTCTCTCTATATGACCAGAGGTCTTGTCTCTCTATGTTGCCAGAGGTCTTGTCTCTCTATATGACCAGAGGTCTTGTCTCTCTATCTTGCAAGAGGTCTTGTCTCTATCTTGCCAGAGATCTTGTCTCTCTGTATGACCAGAGGTCTTGTCTCTCTATATTACCAGAGGTCTTGTCTTTCTATGTTGCCAGAGGTCTTGTCTCTCTATATGACCAGAGGTCTTGTCTCTCTATATTACCAGAGGTCTTGGGTTTCTATGTTGCCAGAGGTCTTGTCTCTCTATATGACCAGAGGTCTTGTCTCTCCATATGACCAGAGGTCTTGTCTCTCTATGTTGCCAGAGGTCTTGTCTCTCTATATGACCAGAGGTCTTGTCTCTCTATATGACCAGAGGTCTTGTCTCTCTATATGACCAGAGGTCTTGTCTCTCTATATGACCAGAGGTATTGTCTCTCTATATGACCAGAGGTCTTGTCTCTCTATATGACCAGAGGTCTTGTCTCTATATATGACCAGAGGTCTTGTCTCTCTATATGTCCAGAGGTCTTGTCTCTCTATGTTGCCAGAGGTCTTGTCTCTCTATGTTGCCAGAGGTCTTGTCTCTCTATATGACCAGAGGGCTTGTCTCTCTATATGACCAGAGGTCTTGTCTCTCTATGTTGCCAGAGGTCTTGTCTCTCTATATGACCAGAGGTCTTGTCTCTCTATCTTGCAAGAGGTCTTGTCTCTCTATCTCGCCAGAGATCTTGTCTCTCTGTATGACCAGAGGTCTTGTCTCTCTATATTATCAGAGGTCTTGTCTTTCTATGTTGCCAGAGGTCTTGTCTCTCTATATGACCAGAGGTCTTGTCTCTCTATATTACCAGAGGTCTTGGGTTTCTATGTTGCCAGAGGTCTTGTCTCTCTATATGACCAGAGGTCTTGTCTCTCCATATGACCAGAGGTCTTGTCTCTCTATGTTGCCAGAGGTCTTGTATCTCTATATGACCAGAGGTCTTGTCTCTCTATATGACCAGAGGTCTTGTCTCTCTATGTTGCCAGAGGTCTTGTCTCTCTATATTACCAGAGGTCTTGTCTCTCTATATTGCCAGAGGTCTTGTCTCTCTATATGACCAGAGGTCTTGTCTCTCTATATGACCAGAGGTCTTGTCTCTCTATATTACCAGAGGTCTTGGGTTTCTATGTTGCCAGAGGTCTTGTCTCTCTATATGACCAGAGGTCTTGTCTCTCCATATGACCAGAGGTCTTGTCTCTCTATGTTGCCAGAGGTCTTGTCTCTCTATATGACCAGAGGTCTTGTCTCTCTATATTATCAGAGGTCTTGTCTTTCTATGTTTCCAGAGGTCTTGTCTCTCTATATGACCAGAGGTCTTGTCTCTCTATATTACCAGAGGTCTTGGGTTTCTATGTTGCCAGAGGTCTTGTCTCTCTATATGACCAGAGGTCTTGTCTCTCCATATGACCAGAGGTCTTGTCTCTCTATGTTGCCAGAGGTCTTGTCTCTCTATATGACCAGAGGTCTTGTCTCTCTATATGACCAGAGGTCTTGTCTCTCTATGTTGCCAGAGGTCTTGTCTCTCTATATTACCAGAGGTCTTGTCTCTCTATATTGCCAGAGGTCTTGTCTCTCTATATGACCAGAGGTCTTGTCTCTCTATATGACCAGAGGTCTTGTCTCTCTATATGACCAGAGGTCTTGTCTCTCTATATTACCAGAGGTCTTGGGTTTCTATGTTGCCAGAGGTCTTGTCTCTCTATATGACCAGAGGTCTTGTCTCTCCATATGACCAGAGGTCTTGTCTCTCTATGTTGCCAGAGGTCTTGTCTCTCTATATGACCAGAGGTCTTGTCTCTCTATATGACCAGAGGTCTTGTCTCTCTATATGACCAGAGGTCTTGTCTCTCTATGTTGCCAGAGGTCTTGTCTCTCTATATGACCAGAGGTCTTGTCTCTCTATATGACAAGAGGTCTTGTCTCTCTATATGACCAGAGGTCTTGTCTCTATATATGACCAGAGGTCTTGTCTCTCTATATGACCAGAGGTCTTGTCTCTCTATGTTGCCAGAGGTCTTGTCTCTCTATGTTGCCAGAGGTCTTGTCTCTCTATATGACCAGAGGGCTTGTCTCTCTATATGACCAGAGGTCTTGTCTCTCTATGTTGCCAGAGGTCTTGTCTCTCTATATGACCAGAGGTCTTGTCTCTCTATCTTGCAAGAGGTCTTGTCTCTCTATGTTGCCAGAGGTCTTGTCTCTCTATATGACCAGAGGTCTTGTCTCTCTATCTTGCAAGAGGTCTTGTCTCTCTATCTTGCAAGAGGTCTTGTCTCTCTATCTTGCCAGAGATCTTGTCTCTCTGTATGACCAGAGGTCTTGTCTCTCTATATTATCAGAGGTCTTGTCTTTCTATGTTGCCAGAGGTCTTGTCTCTCTATATGACCAGAGGTCTTGTCTCTCTATATTACCAGAGGTCTTGGGTTTCTATGTTGCCAGAGGTCTTGTCTCTCTATATGACCAGGGTCTTGTCTCTCCATATGACCAGAGGTCTTGTCTCTCTATGTTGCCAGAGGTCTTGTCTCTCTATATGACCAGAGGTCTTGTCTATCTATATGACCAGAGGTCTTGTCTCTCTATGTTGCCAGAGGTCTTGTCTCTCTATATTACCAGAGGTCTTGTCTCTCTATATTGCCAGAGGTCTTGTCTCTCTATATGACCAGAGGTCTTGTCTCTCTATGTTGCCAGAGGTCTTGTCTCTCTATATTACCAGAGGTCTTGTCTCTCTATGTTGCCAGAGGTCTTGTCTCTCTATATTACCAGAGGTCTTGTCTCTCTATATGACCAGAGGTCTTGTCTCTCTATGTTGCCAGAGGTCTTGTCTCTCTATATTACCAGAGGTCTTGTCTGTCTATGTGACCAGAGGTCTTGTCTCTCTATGTTACCAGAGGTCTTGTCTCTCTATATTACCAGAGTTCTTGTCTCTTTATGTTGCCAGTGGTCTTGTCTCTCTATATGACCAGAGGTCTTGTCTCTCTATGTTGCCAGAGGTCTTGTCTCTCTATATGACCAGAGGTCTTGTCTCTCCATATGACCAGAGGTCTTGTCTCTCTATGTTGCCAGAGGTCTTGTCTCTCTATATGACCAGAGGTCTTGTCTCTCTATGTTGCCAGAGGTCTTGTCTCTCTATATGACCAGAGGTCTTGTCTCTCTATATGACATTTTGGTCTTGTCTCTCCATATGAACAGAACCTTTTGATTACTAGCCCAACACTCAAAACCACCTTCATTTAATCCTAAACTATATCAATGGTAGATTTCATATAGGTAGATTTCATATAGGTAGGATTCATATAGGTAGATTTCATATAGGTAGATTTCATATAGGTAGTATTCATATAGGTAGGATTCATATAGGTAGATTTCATATAGGTAGATTTCATATCGGTAGTATTCATATAGGTAGGATTCATATATAGATTTCATATAGGTAGGATTCATATCGGTAGTATTCATATAGGTAGGATTCATATAGGTAGGATTCATATAGGTGTGATGCATATTGGTTCATTCATATGTCATTGTGTCCCCTTACTGATACAATGACATGCAAATCATTATGTACATTCCTTCCTCTCATTCTTCCAGGCAAGTCACAGGTAGGTCTGTGTGAACAACAGTGTGAAGTTAAATTCAAATGTGTTATGCTGAGTAGAAGTGTGAATTTCAGTGACAGGTTGTTGGATAGCACATGCACAGAATGTGTACAAATCGGGAACAAGCATCCGGGGATGGGTCTAACAGGACAAGGAGAACAGAATGGGACTAACAGGACATGGAGAACAGAATGGCAGAATGGGACTAACAGGGCAAGGAGAACAGAATGGCAGAATGGGACTAACAGGACAAGGAGAACAGAATGGGGGAATGGGACTAACAGGACAAGGAGAACAGAATGGGGGAATGGGTCTAACAGGACAAGGAGAACAGAATGGGGGGAGGGGGAACAGAATGGGGGAATGGGTCTAACAGGACAAGGAGAACAGAATGGGGGAATGGGACTAACAGGGCAAGGAGAACAGAATGGGGGAATGGGACTAACAGGACAAGGAGAACAGAATGGGGGAATGGGTCTAACAGGACAAGGAGAACAGAATGGCAGAATGGGACTAACAGGACAAGGAGAACAGAATGGCAGAATGGGACTAACAGGGCAAGGAGAACAGAATGGGGGAATGGGACTAACAGGACAAGGAGAACAGAATGGGGGAATGGGACTAACAGGACAAGGAGAACAAAATGGGGAATGGGACTAACAGGACAAGGAGAACAGAATGGGGGAATGGGTCTAACAGGACAGGAGAACAGAATGGCAGAATGGGTCTAACAGGACAGGAGAACAGAATGGGGGGATGGGACTAACAGGACAAGGAGAACAGAATGGGGGAATGGGACTAACAGGACAAGGAGAACAGAATGGGGAATGGGGAGAACAGAATGGAGGGAGGGGGAACAGTATGGGGGAATGGGACTAACAGGACAGGAGAACAGATGGGGGGAGGGGGAACAGAATGGGGGAATGGGACTAACATGACAAGGAGAACAGAATGGGGGATGGGACTAACAGGACAGGAAAACAGAATGGGGGGAGGGGGAACAGAATGGGGGAATGGGACTAACATGACAAGGAGAACAGAATGGGGGAATGGGACTAACAGGACAGGAGAACAGAATGGGGGAATGGGACTAACAGGACAAGGAGAACAGAATGGGGGATGGGACTAACAGGACAGGAGAACAGAATGGGGGAATGGGACTAACAGGACAAGGAGAACAGAATGGGGGAATGGGACTAACAGGACAAGGAGAACAGAATGGGGGAATGGGACTAACAGGACAAGGAGAACAGAATGGGGGATGGGACTAACAGGACAAGGAGAACAGAATGGGGGAATGGGACTAACAGGACAAGGAGAACAGAATGGGACTAACAGGACAAGGAGAACAGAATGGGGGAATGGGACTAACAGGACAGGAGAACAGAATGGGGGAATGGGACTAACAGGACAGGAGAACAGAATGGGGGAATGGGACTAACAGGACAGGAGAACAAATGGGGGAATGGGACTAACAGGACAGGAGAACAAAATGGGGGAATGGGACTAACAGGACATGAGAACACAGATTCTTTCCTCCATCATATCGCTATACTCCTCGGTATTTTGATACTTGGCCTGCTATTGTATCATTAGTAAAATGTGTCTATCATGACAACTCTAGTTATAGGATAACATTATTATTATTAGTAGTAGTGATTACTATTAGTGATTATTAACATTATGACATCACACATAAGTGTATTGGTGAAATAAAGTTTGATGTTTTGACTATTTATAAATGCTACACTGAGTGTACAAAACATTAAGAACACCTGCTCTTTCCATGACATAGACTGACCAGGTGAAAACTGTGATGCCTTATTGATTGTCACAAAAATCCATTTCGATCACAATGTAGATGAACAGGATGACACAGGTTAATGAAGGATTCTGAAGCCTGTGTGGGGCATTCTGGACTTTTTCCATCATTTTGTGGGTAGTCTGAAGTCCCCGGCTATATGGGATGTCCAGGGAAGTCTCTGGATATAGGGATGTCCAGGGAAGTCTCCGGCTATATGGGATGTCCAGGGAAGTCTCTGGATATATGGGATGTCCAGGGAAGTCTCCGGCTATATGGGATGTCCAGGAAGTCTCTTGATATATGGGATGTCCAGGGAAGTCTCTGGATATATGGGATGTCCAGGGAAGTCTCTGGATATATGGGATGTCCAGGGAAGTCTCTGGATATATGGGATGTCCAGGGAAGTCTCTGGATATATGGGATGTCCAGGGAAGTCTCTGGATATATGGGATGTCCAGGGAAGTCTCTGGATATATGGGATGTCCAGGGAAGTCTCTGGATATATGGGATGTCCAGGGAAGTCTCTGGATATATGGGATGTCCAGGGAAGTCTCTGGATATATGGGATGTCCAGGGAAGTCTCTGGGTATATGGGATGTCCAGGGAAGTCTGGGTATATGGGATGTCCAGGGAAGTCTCTGGGTATATGGGATGTCCAGGGAAGTCTCTGGGTATATGGGATGTCCAGGGAAGTCTCTTGATATATGGGATGTCCAGGGAAGTCTCTGGATATATGGGATGTCCAGGGAAGTCTCTGGATATATGGGATGTCCAGGGAAGTCTCTGGATATATGGGATGTCCAGGGAAGTCTCTGGATATATGGGATGTCCAGGGAAGTCTCCGGATATATGGGATGTCCAGGGAAGTCTCTGGGATGTCCATATATATGGGATGTCCAGGGAAGTCTCCGGCTATATGGGATGTCCAGGGAAGTCTCTTGATATATGGGATGTCCAGGGAAGTCTCTGGATATATGGGATGTCCAGGGAAGTCTCTGGATATATGGGATGTCCAGGGAAGTCTCCGGCTATATGGGATGTCCAGGGAAGTCTCTGGATATATGGGATGTCCAGGGAAGTCTCTGGATATGGGATGTCCAGGGAAGTCTCTGGATATATGGGATGTCCAGGGAAGTCTCTGGATATATGGGATGTCCAGGGAAGTCTCTGGATATATGGGATGTCCAGGGAAGTCTCTGGATATATGGGATGTCCAGGGAAGTCTCTGGATATGGGATGTCCAGGGAAGTCTCTGGATATATGGGATGTCCAGGGAAGTCTCTGGATATATGGGATGTCCAGGGAAGTCTCTGGCTATATGGGATGTCCAGGGAAGTCTCTGGCTATATGGGATGTCCAGGGAAGTCTCCGGATATATGGTGATGTCCAGGGAAGTCTCTGGATATATGGGATGTCCAGGGAAGTCTCTGGATATATGGGATGTCCAGGGAAGTCTACGGATATATGGGATGTCCAGGGAAGTCTCTGGATATATGGGATGTCCAGGGAAGTCTCTGGATATATGGGATGTCCAGGGAAGTCTCTGGATATATGGGATGTCCAGGGGAGTCTCGGTATATATGGGATGTCCAGGGAAGTCTCTGGATATATGGGATGTCCAGGGAAGTCTCTGGATAAATGGGATGTCCAGGGAAGTCTCCGGATATATGGGATGTCCAGGGAAGTCTCTGGATATATGGGATGTCCAGGGAAGTCTCTGGATATATGGGATGTCCAGGGAAGTCTCTGGATATATGGGATGTCCAGGGAAGTCTCTGGATATATGGGATGTCCAGGGAAGTCTCTGGATATATGGGATGTCCAGGGAAGTCTCTCGCTATATGGGATGTCCAGGGAAGTCTGTGGATATATGGGATGTCCAGGGAAGTCTCTGGATATATGGGATGTCCAGGGAAGTCTCTGGATATATGGGATGTCCAGGGAAGCGAGGTGTTATAAAATCGGTCTCAATTTTTTTATTTAATCTTTATTTAACTGTCAAGTCAGTTAAGAACAAAATCTTACTTAGAATGGCGACCTACTCCGGCCAAACCCGGGCCAATTGCGCCCTATGGGACTCCCAATCAAGGCCGGATGTGATAGAGCCTGGATTCAAACCGGGACTGCAGTGACGCCTCTAGCACTGAGATGCAGTGCCTTAGACCGCTGGGCCACTCAGAAGCTTATATAACATTTTAATTATATAAAATTCTACATTGGAAAAAAAAAAAAAAAAAAACGAGGCTACAGTGTACCCAATAATTTGGTAAAAAATTGGTATTACAGCCATTTAAATAATGGTAGTTGAGGATAGCCTCGTTTTCATAGGGAGAACAAAGTGGATATTGCATATATCCGGATGGACACCTCTCTTCCTCTTTTCAGATTAGTGTGAGTGAGGGAGAGTTCATCTATTCCTCTTTTCAGACTAGTGTGAGTGAGGGAGAGTTCATCTGTTCCTCTTTTCAGATTAGTGTGAGTGAGGGAGAGTTCAACTGTTCCTCTTTTCAGACTAGTGTGAGTGAGGGAGAGTTCATCTGTTCCTCTTTTCAGATTAGTGTGAGTGAGGGAGAGTTCATCTGTCTCAGCAGCTAATTAATTTCCCGGAACACTGAATGGAGAGATGGGGGAGAGACACCTCTTTCCGGCTCTTTCCCAGCCAACCTGCTGTTCTTGTGTGAAGTTGGGAGTGTGATATTCTCTCAAAGCTCAAGTGCGAACTGTTGTATACCCCTAGGTGATATGCAGTAAATCAATGGTAGGTCATGTTGCCAGTCTTTTTGCATGCACATTATATCATTAGGATGTCTTACTTGCCATGTACATTATGTATACATAATAGCTGTGTTCATTTCACTATTTTAAGTGTAGAACCTGCCAGTGAATGAGACAGGGAATTAGACGGTGATATTGGTTTCATTCTGCTTTAGGGTATAGCTGATTTGATAGTACAGTCTTGCCCAAAAGATAAGAATATCACAAATATTAATTTTCACAAAGTCTGCTGCCTCAGTTTGTGTGATGGAAATTTGCATATACCCCAGAATGTTATGAAGAGTGATCAGATGAATTGCAATTCATTGCAAAATCCCTCTTTGCCATGCAAATGAACTGAATCCCCAAAAAACATTTCCACTGCATTTCAGCCCTGCCACAAAAGGACCAGCTAACATCATGTCAGTGATTCTATCGTAACACAGGTGTGAGTGTTGACGAGGACAAGGCTGGAGATCACTCTGTCATGCTGATTGAGTTTGAATATCAGACTGGAAGCTTCAAAAGGAGGGTGGTGCAGTTTGGTGATGAACAATACCTTTTCCAGCATGAGGGAGCACCTTGCCATAAGGCAAAGTGATAACTAAGTGGCTCGGGGAACAAAACATTGATATTTTGGGTCCATGGCCAGGAAACTCCCAGACCTTAATCCCATTGAGAACTTGTGGTCAATCCTCAAGAGGTGGGTAGACAAACAAAATCCCACAGATTCTGACAAACTCCAAGCATTGATTATGCAAGAATGGGCTGCCATCAGTCAGGATGTGGCCCAGAAGTTAATTGACAGCATGCCAGGGCGGATTGCAGAGGTTTTGAAAAGGAAGGGTCAACACTGCAAATATTGACTCTTTGCATCAACTTCATGTAATTGTCAATAAAAGCCTTTGACACTTATGAAATGCTTGTAATTATACTTCAGTATTCCTTAGTAACATCTGACAAAAATATCTAAAGACACCGAAGCAGCAAACTTTGTGGAAATGAATATTTGTGTCATTCTCAAAACTTTTAGCCACGACTGTTCAATGAAAGGGTAGAGTTGATTTGACAGTACAATGAAAGGATAGAGTTGATTTGACAGTACAATGAAAGGGAGAGTTGATTTGACAGTACAATGAAAGGGAGAGTTGATTTGACAGTACATTGAAAGGGTAGAGTTGATTTGACAGTACAATGAAAGGGAGAGTTGATTTGACAGTACAATGAAAGGGGAGAGTTGATTTGACACTACATTGAAAGGGGAGAGTTGATTTGACAGTACAATGAAAGGGGAGAGTTGATTTGACAGTACAATGAAAGGATAGAGTTGATTTGACAGTACAATGAAAGGGTAGAGTTGATTTGACAGTACAATGAAAGGGGAGAGTTGATTTGATAATGAAATCTCTTGCCTTTTCTCTTTCCTCCTTCCATCTCTTTCCCGCCCTCTTTCACAACAGTAATGTGTCAAGTTGTTTTCTATTTCATTGTGTTTTACAGCTAGCTAATGTGTAATAGAACAGTTGGTTATGATTCATCCCACGATATTGGTTAGCTTTTTATTTGCCCTCTACTGCTAAATAATAACCATTTTTTAAATGTCTTATTTTGAATCATGGCCTTTATCCATCAGTTTCTTTTGAAGGCACTCTGACTGAAATGAGGTCCTCGAATGTCTATTGATTTAATCAACCCAAAAGCTGAATTCAGAAAAAACAATCAGTATTTCCAAAGAACAGTTCAAGAGCGTGACGTAGCAGCCTGCTGTCTGGTCTGAAGATGGTTCAATAGCCATCATTGTTTGACCTTCATTAGGGTGAAGCTTGACGAAGAGGTTTATGGGTAATGAAACTGGATTGGCCCTGTTATGCAGACCAGGGTTCAAATACTAACTGTATTCTTTCAAATATTTTGAGTGTTTTGCTGTAGCCTGCCTGGAATACCAGATGAGTCGGGGGGTTGAACTTTGGGGACTATTCTATTGGTCCATTAAGCCAGACAAGCTGAATCAAGCACTTATTAAATATTTGAAATGTCCATATCTTAGCTATTGTGTGCATTGTTATTGTTGTCAGTGTGTATGGGACATATCAACACTACAATACCACAAGTTACTCAGGCAGGGTGCATAGAGACTAGTAGGGAACGGTCTTGAATAGATTTTCATTTAAAAAAACATTCTCTTCCTCCCCCTTAGGCATCTGTGCTACCGTACAGTCGGCAGAGAAACCAGTGATGTGATGAATATATCATTACAATACATTATAAAGGGTTTATATTAACACAGATGAAGGAGATTTCTACTGGTGATTTACAGCCGAGACTAACTCTCAGTACAGCCGGGCTGTTAAGACTCTCTCTCTGTGTGTGTGTGTGTGTGTGTGTGTGTGTGTGTGTGTGTGTGTGTGTGTGTGTGTGTGTGTGTGTGTGTGTGTGTGTGTGTGTGTGTGTGTGTGTGTGTGTGTGTGTGTGTGTGTGTGTGTGTGTGTGTGTGTGTGTGTGTGTGTGTGTGTGTGTGTGTGTGTGTGTGTGTGTGTGTGTGTGTGTGTGTGTGTGTGTGTGTGTGCGTGTGCGTGTGCGTGTGCGTGCGTGCATGCGTGCGTGCGTGCGTACACAAAAGCCTGTCCTCGAGCTCCAGTTCTGAGCCAATGACCCGTCATCTTTGACTTCAACCTTCTAATAGTCTAATAAACATGTTTCATATCAGAAAAAACGAATTACTTGGTTGTTATTTAGTACTCTTATTTCCCTGACAGATCAATCTCCTCTCTCTCCGCAGCAGACATAGAGCGAGCCATATGTTTGGAACATCAAATCGCAATTAAATTGCAGTATCAAATTGCAATACATACGTTTTTTTTGTGAGAATCGCAATACATATCGTATCATGATAATACTGTCAATTGAGGAACATTGCAATTCCAAGCTTTTGAAAAAATGACCTCCTAAAACTGGCTTACAGCACAAGTTCTGTTTGTGTACAATTCTGATAATGTTTTACAGTTCCTTGCAAAAGTCTTCATTACCCTTGGCTTTTTTCCTATTTTGTTTCATTACAAACTGTACTTTAAATTGATTTTTATTTGGATTTCATGTAATGGACATACACAAAATAGTCCAAATTAGTGTTGTGAAAAAATTATTTGTTTCAAAAAAGTATATATAAAAATAAAAAAGGGAAAAGTGGTGTGTGCATATGTATTCACCCCCTTTGACAAGCCACTGTAGAATCACAGGGCCTATAGAATGTATTCACCCCCTTTGACAAGCCACTATAGAATCACAGGGCCTATAGAATGTATTCACCCCCTTTGACAAGCCACTGTAGAATCACAGGGCCTATAGAATGTATTCACCCCCCTTTGACAAGCCACTGTAGAATCACAGGGCCTATAGAATGTATTCACCCCCTTTGACAAGCCACTATAGAATCACAGGGCCTATAGAATGTCTTCACCCCTTTGACAAGCCACTGTAGAATCACAGGGCCTATAGAATGTCTTCACTCCCTTTGACAAGCCACTGTAGAATCACAGGGCCTATAGAATGTATTCACCCCCTTTGACAAGCCACTATAGAATCACAGGGCCTATAGAATGTCTTCACCCCTTTGACAAGCCACTGTAGAATCACAGGGCCTATAGAATGTCTTCACTCCCTTTGACAAGCCACTGTAGAATCACAGAGCCTATAGAATGTCTTTACCCCTTGAACTTTTGTAACGTTGTGTTACACAGTGGGATTGAAATAGATTTAGGGATTGAAATAGATTTAGGGATTGAAATAGATTTAGGGATTGAAATAGATTTAAAACAAATTTTGTCATTGATCTCCACAAAATACTCCATAATGTCAAAGTGAAAAGAAAATTCAAAAACTTTTACAAAATAGTAAAAATAAGTAACTTAAATATAGTCGTAACATAAGTATTCACCCCATTTGTTTAGGCAATCTTAACTAATCACATAATAATTTATGTGGGCTCATTCTGTGTTAAATAATAGAGGTTGACGCTTTCTTCATGACGGCCCTTTTCTCTGTCTCCCATACATACATCTGAATTTGAAGCACAGATACAACTACAAAGACCAGGGAGCTTTTCATAAGCCTCATGAAGAAGGGCAGTGATTGGTCAATGGGTAACAGTAACAAATCAGACATTGAAGGGCAGTGATTGGTCAATGGGTAACAATAACAAATCAGACATTGAATATATCTTTATCCCAGAAACATCAAAGATACAGTCGTCCTTCTGTCCTGAGCTGCAGGACAGGAAGGAAACTGCTTAGGGATGTCACCATACAGTTAAATGGCTGTGATGGGAGAAATTGAGGATGGATCAACAACATTGTAATGACTCCACAATAATGACTTACAGTTGAAGACAGAAGATTACATACACCTCAGCCCAATACATTTAAACTCAGTTGTTCACAATTCCTGACATTTAATCCTAGTAGAAATTTCCTGTCTTAGGTCAGTTAGGATCACCACTTTATTTTAAGAATCTGAAATGTCAGAATAATAGTTGAGAGAATTATTTATTTCAGCTTTTATTTCTTTCATCACATACATCACAGAACGACAGATTTGTACCTTGTCAGCTCGGGGGTTTGAACTCACAACCTTCCGGTTACTAGTCCAACGCTATAACCACTAGGCTACCCTGCCGCCCAAATATCAGCTGGGCCAGTCAGTCTTAAATATCACCTGGACCAGTCAGTCTTAAATATCACCTGGACCAGTCAGTCTTAAATATCACCTGGGCCAGCCACTCTTAAATATCACCTGGACTAGTCAGTCTTAAATATCACCTGGCCAGCCAGTCTTAAATAGCACCTCGGCCAGCCAGTCTTAAATAGCACCTGGACCCAGCCGGTCTTAAATATCACCTGGACCAGTCAGTCTTAAATATCACCTTGACCAGCAACTCTTAAAATATCACCTGGACCAGTCAGTCTTAAATATAACCTCTTGAAACTCCCCATCCCGGATCCGGGATCGTGACTAAAGCCTCAGGCTCATTAGCATAACGCAACGTTAACGATTTCTGAAAATCGCAAATAAAATTAAAATAATGCGTCTGCTCTCAAGCTTAGCCTTTTCTTAACAACACTGTCATCTCAGATTTTCAAAATATGCTTTTGAACCATAGAAATTGACTAATTTGTGTAAGAGTATGCAAAGCTAGCATAGCATTTTGTGTAGCATGTAGCACGCAACATTTTCACAAAAACCAGATAACCAAATAAATAAAATCATTTACCTTTGAAGAGCTTCTGATGTTTTCAATGAGGAGACTCTCAGTCACATACCAAATGCGCAGTGTTTCCTGAAAGCGTCTGTGTGTAGGAGAAATCGTTCCGTTTTCTACATTGCGTCTGGCTACCCAAACGAACCGAAAATGCAGTCACCTACAACGTAAAACTTTTTCCGGATTAACTACCATAATATCGACCGAAACATGGCAAACGTTGTTTGGAATCAGTCCTCAAGGTGTTTTTTCACATATCTCTTCATTGACATGCAGTTCGTGGAAGCTTGCTTTACTCTCTGTATCGTATGGAAAAATACTGGCAGGTGACTTTTGCGCACCAATTTCGGCGCAGGACACCGGGCGGACACGTGGTAAATGTGGTCTCTTATGGTCAATCTTCCAATGATCTGCCTACAAATACGTCACAATGCTGCAGACACCTTGGGGAAACGACAGAAAGGGCAGACTTACTCCTCTCGCGTTCACAGCCATATAAGGAGACCATGGAAAACAGAGCCTCAAAATCCTTGTCATTTCCTGGATGCCATCTCATCTTGGTTTTGCCTGAAGCTCACGTTATAGGGCACGCACAGAGAAGATCTTTGTATTTCTGGACACGTCAGAGTGTTTTCTTTCGAACGGTAGCAATTATATGCATAGTCGAGCATCTTTTTGTGACAAAATATCTTGTTTAAAACGGGAACGTTTTTCATCCAAAAATGAAATAGCGCCCCCATAGATGTAAGAGGTTAAGGAAATCACAAATTTCATGGAAATATTGGAATTAGTGGCTATATGGAGGCTTAAAAAACCCTGACCTAGCGAGATATACTGCTCACACCGGACCGGGCCTCGACACTCGAAAGAGAAAGATGGAACCTGATGAAACTACGGAGTAAATAAACCCTCCATTCTATTGACGAATCACTGGTGAATAAACTGGACAAGCTCCGTTAAAGGTTATCCTATCAACGGAACCTGAACAACTCTAATATCCTATGTTTCTCTGAAACTTTTCTGAACAAGGAAATGGATAATGTTCTGGCTGGTTTTTCTATGCATCGGCAGAACAGAACGGCAGTGTGAAAACTGAAATCCCTTTTCTCACCTGTGCAACTAGAGGCAACACAACTCTAGATCACCTTTACTCCACATGCAGAGATGCGTACAAGGCTTTCTTTCCCTCCTCCTCCATTTTGGCAAATCTGACCATAACTCTATCCTCCTGTTTCCTGCTTAGAAGCAAAAACTCAAACAGGAAGTACCAGTGATGTCACGCTCAACACAGAAGTGGTCCGATGAATTGGATGCTAAGCGTCAGGACTGTTTCGCCGCACGAACTGGATAATTTGACCACCTCCCTATAGTTTACCACATTAGTCTCCGGCTTCAATAATAAGTGCATCGATGACATCATAGGTCCCAACCAGAAGCCAAAGATTACAGGAAACATCAACACTGAGCTAAAGGCTAAGGACTGCTGCTTTCAACGAGAGGACAGTAACACGGACCCTTATAAGAAATCCCGCTATGGCCTCCCGACGAACCATCAAACAGGCAAAGTGTCAATAAAGAACTAAGATCAAATCCTACTACACTTTTTCTGACCATTGTCGGATGTGGCAGGGCATGCAAAATAAATAAAAAATCAACAATATATTTCAAGAAATAGAGTTAAGATAAAAATGACTAAAAGTTTTTAAAAATCGAATCAAATCAAAATGTAACACAAGAACAAAAGGTTTGGCCTTCCTTTTCCTGTAGTCCACTATCAGCTCCTTTCTTGCTCACTTTGAGAGAGAGGTTGTTTTCCTGGCACGACACTGCCAAGTCTCTGACCTCCCTATAGGCTGTCTCATCGTTGTCAGCGATTAGGCCTACCACTGTTGTGCTGTCAGCAAACTTAATGAGGCTGTTTCAGTCATGCTTGGCCATGCAGTCATAGGTGAACAGGGAGTACAAGAGGGTAGTAAGCACTCACCCCTGAGGGGCCCCAGTGTTGAAGAACAGCATGGCAGATGTGTCGTTATCTGCCCTCACCCCTGGGGGCAGCCCATCAGGAAGTACAAGAACCAGTTAGAGATGGAGGTGTTTAGTCCCAGGGTCCTTAGCTTAGTGATGGGTTTTGTGGGTACTATGGTGTTGAACGCTGAGCTGTAGTCAATGAATAGCATTCTCACATAGGTGTTGCTTTTGTCCAGGTGGTAAAGGGCAGTGTGGAGTGCAATAGAGATTGCATCATCTGTGGATCTGTTTGGGCGGTATGCAAATTGGAGTGGGTCTAGGGTTTCACAGATAATGGTATTGATGTGAGCCATGACCAGCCTTTCAAAGCACTTCATGGCTATCGAGGTGAGTGCTACGGGGCGGTAATCATTTAGTCAGGTTACCTTAGTGTTAGCAGGATTTCTTATAATCGTCCGGATTAGCGTGCCACTCATTGAAAGCACGGTGCACTAGCAGTTATTGACAAATAACCCCGTCCTTCATCTTACCAGACGGAGCTGCTCTGTCCTGCCAATGCACGGAGAAGCCAGCCAGCTCTATATTGTCCATTCAATATTATCGTTCAGCCACGTCTCGGTGAAACATAAGATATTAGAGTTTTTAAAGTCTTGTTGGTAGGATAGTCTTAATCATAGATAGTCCAGTTTATTTTCCAATGATTGCACGTTGGCCAATAATACGGAGGGAAGTGGTGGTTTACCTGCTAGTCCGGAAATTCTTGCAAGGCACCCCACCCTCCTCCCCCTTTTCCTCCGTTTTCTCTTTATGTTGTTGAAGGGGATTTGGGCCTTGTCTTGACGAAGCAGTACGTATATCGTGTCGGACTCATTAATTAAGAAAGAAAACGTTTTGTCCAGTTCCAGATGAGTAATCTCACTCGTCGACGAATTCTCACAAGGTACCATGATCACCGCCCCCTGTATTTCCTTCTTTTCTTCATGCGAATGATGGGGATTTGGGCCTTGTCTGGGAGCAAACATTATATCTTTCGCTTCCGACTCATTAAATAAATATCTTCCTCCAGTTTGCGGTTAGTAATCGCTGTTCTTATATCCTGAAGCTATTTTCAGTCATAAGAGAAAGTAGCATCAATTTTATGTACAAAATAAGTTACAAACAATGTGAGAAAAAAATAACAAAATAACACAATTGGTCCATAAAATGTCAGCCAGCCCCTCCGGCATCGTTATATAAGACCTGCAGAGGAGCTGCCCAGTGACGTGAGCCTTCCAGACGAGCAAAACATTTTCTTTGAGAGAACCAACTGTTCCAACTATCTGCAATGACCCTTTTTTTGCATTTACTTTTTATGATTCATCACATACGTCGCTGTTGCTACTGTTAATTATTATTACTTTATTCCTAGTTGTAATGTACATATCTACCCCCATTACCTCGTACCCCTGCACATCCACTCTGTACTGGTACACCGTATATAGAGCCTCGTTATAATGTACATATCTACCTCCATGACCTCGTACCCCTGCACATCCACTCTGTACTGGTACCCCGTGTATAGAGCCTAGTTATCGTTAATCATTGTGTATTTATTATAACTTGTATTATAAAGTGTTTTGTCTTTGATTTCTCTATTGTCTTTCTCTCTGCATTGCTGGGGCCTGTAAGTTAACATCACTGTTGTTTACAAAGCATGTGACAAATAAAATGTTATTTGATTCTGATTAGAGAGACAACCACATGTCTCTGTTGTAGCAGGAACATTTTCCCACTATGAAGTAGTTATTATCAACGTCAGTGGTAGAAGGAGTAGAGGGTTTTTGGGGGGGGCGCTGTGGGGTTAAGAGTACGTACCCTCCATGATTACTGCATACCGATAGTAGGATTAACAGGGAAATTAGGCAGACATACATTTATGTTACTTACATTATGTCTGCCAACGCCCCTTAGGAAAATGTACATTTGATGCAGCGTTACGACGACTCACTGTCACAGCGGTAGGGATTAACTGAGCTGGTCTAGGGGTCATTGTTTCAACGCTGCCTTGAAATGAGTCCAGGAGCCGAGGTGATTTGAATGGACTCTGTCATTCCTGTTACCGAAAGGGGGTGGGTTTGACGAAGGGTCAATTGTTCATTCACATATTTGCTACATAGAGCTGGTATTTTCACAAAGTTGAAGACGTAGCTTGGAAGATATATACAGGTAGCTGACAATAAGAGACAGGAAATTACATCTGGTGCTGTGCTCTATTTTTGGTCTGATAAATAGAGCTTGAGTAAAGAACACACACAAAAATAGACAAACACACACACATACCACACACACACAGAGATAGTACTCACTCTTCCTCTGGGATTCGATCTACAATCCTGAGGGATTGTGGGAAACACAAATGAATGTCCATATACTGCACGAGGTCTACGGGGAAAGAAACGAACAAACACAAACAAACACACACACACACACACCACACACACACACACATACTACACACACACACATACTACACACACACACACACACAGAGAGAAACAGACATTCAACATTAAACATTAAAATACAGACTACGTTAAACAGACAGCAGAATTTAATTATGGTGAAATGTTTAATTCAGAGCTGTTCCTTATTCCTCTGTCCTCATTTCACTCTTTGTTTTTATCCTCCGACCACTATGTAGTTTCTGAGCCAATCAAGGTAGCCTATTTGTTATGAGCCCTGGGACCTCTAGTGGTGTGGGCGCTGTGCTTTGGCAAAGTGGGTGGGGTTATATCCTTCCTGTTTGGCCCTGTCCGGGGGTGTCCTCGGATGGGGCCACAGTGTCTCCTGACCCCTCCTGTCTCAGCCTCCAGTATTTATGCCGCAGTAGTTTTGTGTCGGGGGGCTAGTGTCAGTTTGTTATATCTGGAGTACTTCTCCTGTCCTATTCGGTGTCATGTGTGAATTTAAGTGTGCTCTCTCTAATTCTCTCTTTCTCTGTTTCTTTCTCTCGGAGGACCTGAGCCCTAGGACCATGCCTCAGGACTACCTGACATGATGACTCCTTGCTGTCCCCAGTCCACCTGGCCGTGCTGCTGCTCCAGTTTCAACTGTTCTGCCTTATTATTATTGGACCATGCTGGTCATTTATGAACATTTGAACATCTTGGCCATGTTCTGTTATAATCTCCACCCGGCACAGCCAGAAGAGGACTGGCCACCCCACATAGCCTAGTTCCTCTCTAGGTTTCTTCCTAGGTTTTGGCCTTTCTAGGGAGTTTTTCCGAGCCACCATGCTTCTACACCTGCATTGCTTGCTGTTTGGGGTTTTAGGCTGGGTTTCTGTACAGTACTTTGAGAGATCAGCTGATGTACGAAGGGCTATATAAATACATTTGATTTGATTTGATTTGAGAGGGAGGACTAAGAGAGGACTTGGAGAGGTAGAACTAGGAAAGGTAGGACTAGGAGAGGTAGGACTAGGAGAGGTAGATCTGGGAGAGGTAGGACTAGGAGAGGTAGGACTAGGAGAGGTACAACTAGGAGAGGTAGATCTGGGAGAGGTAGGACTAGGAGAGGTAAGACTGGGAGAGGTAAGACTGGAGGAGAGGTAAGACTAGGAGAGGTAAGACTAGGAGAGGTAAGACTAGGAGAGGTAGATCTGGGAGAGGTAGGACTAGGAGAGGTAGGACTAGGAGAGGTAGGACTAGGAGAGGTAAGACTAGGAGAGGTAGGACTAGGAGAGGTAGGACTAGGAGAGGTATGACTAGGAGAGGTAGGACTAGGAGAGGTAGATCTGGGAGAGGTAAGACTAGGAGAGGTAAGACTGGGAGAGGTAAGACTGGAGAGGTAAGACTGGAGAGGTAAGACTAGGAGAGGTAAGACTAGGAGAGGTAAGACTAGGAGAGGTAAGACTAGGAGAGGTAAGACTAGGAGAGGTAAGACTAGGAGAGGTAAGACTAGGAGAGGTAGATCTGGGAGAGGTAAGACTAGGAGAGGTAAGACTGGGAGAGGTAAGACTGGAGAGGTAAGACTGGGAGAGGTAAGACTAGGAGAGGTAAGACTAGGAGAGGTAAGACTAGGAGAGGTAGATCTGGGAGAGGTAAGACTAGGAGAGGTAAGACTGGGAGAGGTAAGACTGGAGAGGTAAGACTAGGAGAGGTAAGACTAGGAGAGGTAAGACTAGGAGAGGTAGATCTGGGAGAGGTAGGACTAGGAGAGGTAGGACTAGGAGAGGTAGGACTAGGAGAGGTAAGACTAGGAGAGGTAGGACTAGGAGAGGTAGGACTAGGAGAGGTATGACTGGAGAGGTAAGACTGGAGAGGTAAGACTAGGAGAGGTAAGACTGGGAGAGGTAAGACTGGAGAGGTAAGACTAGGAGAGGTAAGACTAGGAGAGGTAAGACTAGGAGAGGTAAGACTAGGAGAGGTAAGACTAGGAGAGGTAAGACTAGGAGAGGTAAGACTAGGAGAGGTAAGACTAGGAGAGGTAGATCTGGGATCGTTACAGAGACAGGACACTTGACTCAACATGTGTTGTTGGTGAATATCTGAAGAGTTGAAATCTACATTCTGGGTTTTGGGAATCTGCTCAAAGATCAGATGTTTACGAAAAGGAGTGCCGGGGTTGTTGCTTTGCTGAGAAATGTATCCCAGAGTGTAGCTTTAACAATACATGACTAAACTGAATCACAACTCAAACATTAACATCTGACTCCTGTGATCTGAATAAGGTGAAAGTTTCATATCTCCTCCGACGCGTAGAACCATTGGAGACTGTGAGATATGAGGATGTCATTCTAATGAACGCAACACAAACATGATGTAAATAAGAAGACTGGGTCAAGTCTTACCCTGGATATGCAACCATGACAACAACGCAGAGAGACACACAACGCTGTGCCCAGCGAATAAACAAACACACCCTGAGATCCAAATAGCACCCTATTCCCTATTTAGTGCACTACTTTTAACCATGGCCCATAGCACCCTATTCCCTATTTAGTGCACTACATTTAACCAGGGCCCATAGCACCCTGTTCCCTATTTAGTGCACTACATTTAACCAGGGCCCATAGCACCCTGTTCCCTATTTAATGCACTACATTTAACCAGGGCCCATAGCACCCTGTTCCCTATTTAATGCACTACATTTAACCAGGGCCCATAGCACCCTGTTCCCTATTTAATGCACTACATTTAACCAGGCTCATATGTCTCTGGTGACCAAGTATTGAAACACGTACAGTGTCTGAGAATTATGATTAACACTGAAGATATTACATTACCTTAGATATGTTATTTAGGAATACTAATAAGTTTATGTTACAAACAGAGTTATGTTCATCCCAAATGGCACCCTTCTCCCTGTGACTCGTTCCAGGAAACTAGGTGTATGTCGTGCTTCATTACTTCACAGGAGAGTCATTTGAATGTAAATGTTTTTAGCCTAAAGGCTCCCTGGAACATGTTAACTTTCATGTGCCTTAATAACAAACTTGTATGTCATCTGTAAATAGGAATAAAATGGTTAAATTATGAGCCTAGTTGGTTTAGCCACAGAAAAGGGCAGGAACCTTCCCGCTAGCCATGATTGGCTGAGATAATGGGTGGGCTGGGCATGCCAAGAGGTGAGTTCGGATTGGCCATGTAGCATGCCTCTGTCTATAATATGAGCTGGTCAGTATGTGTTGGTAATCTAACACAGCTTTCTTTAAAGATATCATGAAGAACTGCAAAAGTGTTGCTCTCCACTTTGATAGCTAAGGAGCTGGAGATTCTTGTATTTGACTGCAAATTGAGAAGAGAACACACAGAAGGCTGTCGTATATAACACCTTTCTCTGGATTACATCTTCAAGCTAAGGACAACCATTGCATTGATTTTATTTGATATAGTGTTTGTTTACCAGAGGCGGTAATGTGAAGAACAACATGACCTTCATCCAAACTCAGACTAGGAAATAACGTTAGGCCAACGAGACAGTGTCCGAGTTCTAACATTATCTCATGCCCTGCTTTTAATTCGTCACACTCACAACGGTAAACAACACTATGGTCAATAGTATGTGGACACCTCATGTGGACATCTCATTCAAAAATCATGGGCACTAATATGGAGCATGTCGACCTTTTGATGCTATCACAGCCTGCGCTCTTCTGTGAAGGCTTTCCACTAGATGATGGAAACATTGCTGCAGGAACTTGCTTCCATTCAGCCACAAGAGCATTACTGAGGTCAGGTACTGATGTTGTGCGATTAGGCCTGGCTCGTAGTCGGCATTCCAATTCATCCCTAAGGTGTTCTATGGGTTTGAGGTCAGGGCTCTATGCAGGCCAGTCAAGTTCTTCCACGCCAATCTCAACCTACCATTTCTGTGTGGACCTCGCTTTGTGCAAAAGGGCCTTCTCCAAACAGTTGCCGCAAAGTTGTAAGCACAGAATTGTCTAGAATGTCATTGTATGCTGTAGTGTTAATATGTCCCTTGACTGGAACTAAGGGGCCTGAACCATGAAAAACAGACCCAGACCATTATTCCTCCTCCACCAAACTTTACAGTTGGCACTATGCATTCAGGTAGGTAGCGTTCTCCTGGCATCTGCTAAACCCAGATTCAGACTGCCAGATGGTGAAGCGTGATTCATCACTCCAGAGAATGCATTTCCACTGCTCCAGAGCTTGACGACACTCCAGCCGACACTTGGTACTGCACATGATGATCTAAGACTTGTGTGCGGCTGCTCGGCCATGGAAACCCATTTCACGAAGCTCCCTATGAATGTTGAAAGTCACTATGCTCTTCAGTAAGGACATTCTATTGCCAATGTTTGTCTTTGGAGATTGCATGGCTGTGTGCTCGATTTCACACACCTGTTAGCAACGGCTGAAATATCCAAATCCAAAAGTTTGAAGTGTCCAAATACTTTGGCCATGTTTTTTGTAATTAAAGCTAGTAGTAAATAAAGACAATTTAAAGTGTTGCTACTGTCTTGACGTTGCCATGTTGGGCTTATGACCTCCCCCCATAAATACCTTCCCCCCTTGTCTCTCCACCCTACAGAATGGACTCTTGGAAAGCCCTTTGTTAACATAGAGAGAGTCTGGTCACATCACAAGGTTGGGGAATGGAGCCATATTTACCTTTCTCAACCAGTTAAAAGTGTCCGTTGGTAGATAAAGGATATGATGTCAGATCAGTTGTTGTCTGAGACATTATTTCTGTTGATAGGATGACATAACTAGAATGTGTAGATTTTCCAAGATACAATTGATCAGATTCACATGGAGTTGTTGTGCAATTTAAATGTTTAAAAATGAAAATATTTACGAAAAGATGAAATGTAATTTTAGCTTCTAAATGAGAGAATTGTTTTCAGAAGTAAACTATGCTCAACTCAGTGGCCACGCCCAAGTGAACAGATATTGGTTGAGAACTATGAAACATGCTCTTCTCTACCCCAATACAAAAGCTTGTTGACGGAAGTCAACGTTAGTTCCCCATGACGTGAGGACTGCTGTCCAAATGTTTAAAAGTGTGAATTTCACTGTGGAAATGTTATTTATTTTACCGTTGTTTTACCAGGTAAGTTGACTGAGAACACGTTCTTATTTACAGCAACGACCTGGGGAATAGTTACAGGGGAGAGGAGGGGGATGAATGAGCCAATTGTAAGCTGTAAGGAAGTGACGATCACCACCCTGGAATGGTGAATTACGACAAAACCAGACAGAATACAGCGCGAGCTGATTATGGCAACTTGGTATGAGCTTTGAACAATTATTCACCAAAGAAGTGATTTATCCTAGACATGTACGTTTACAGCTGCAGCTGATAACTCCATGGGCTAGGAAAGGTCAAACAATCTCAGACGGGGTACTTTAACGTATCCGCTCTACGACCAGAAAGATTCTTCAAAGGACAATGGCGATCTCTGCTGGGCAAACCAGTCTTCCATCTTTGACCAATCTATCGAAACGCAGCTCAGAGTAAATATATATTTCTTGCATTTTCCTCTTCCAAATGGGAGGTTATTAGAATGCATAAGATTCTGTATTTATGGTAGCATAGCTTATCAAGGTCCGATAGAGACCATCCCTTTATCCCTCAGTCTTCCCGCTCTTTCATTCAAACCCAATCCCCTTCCTTTGTGTTACCAGTCGTCATATCTGGTTAGCCCACTAGGGGCTTTTCATGACATGATTAATAATCGATGTATGATCTATCCTGTATATATATAATTCTGTGTGATTATTTTAGGTATTTAGTAATTAAATAATTAAGCCAATTTGTGTATTGCTGATTCAACTTATTAGCTAGGGTTCGTGCAGGTAGCCAAGTACTTACGACAATCAGAATGAGACCGATTGAGGTGGCGATTAATAATTGACTGCTATTGATATAAAAGACCTTCAGATCTTTGAGTGGATTCGGGAGATAACCGCTCTAAATAAATTAATACTTCCGTGGTGCCCCAGGTTATTAATGGTTTATTTGTGGCATGGTTTAATTCAATCACGTAATCAATTAAATCTTAGGTAATCGATTTACTTAAAAAATTTGCATGTCATATAAGTTAATCAGTCAGAGGCACGACACTACATAAGACCGAATCGAGACGGTCGGTCACATGATCCCTATGGGCTCTGGTCAAATGTAGTGCCCTATTTGGGGAAAAGGGTGCCATTTGTGATACATACTAAGACATACTATTCTCAGTGTCAAGCCAGGTTAGATTACAGTTAGACTGTTAGTCTATTCTCAGTGTCAGACCAGGTTAGATTACAGTTAGACTGTTAGTCTATTCTCAGGGTTAGATTACCGTTGGACTGTTAGTCTATTCTCAGTGTCAGACCAGGTTAGATTACCGTTAGACTGTTAGTCTATTCTCAGTGTCAGACCAGGTTAGATTACCGTTAGACTGTTAGTCTTATTCTCAGTGTCAGACCAGGTTAGATTACAGTTAGACTGTTAGTCTATTCTCAGTGTCAGACCAGGTTAGATTACCGTTAGACTGTTAGTCTATTCTCAGTGTCAGACCAGGTTAGATTACCGTTAGACTGTTAGTCTATTCTCAGTGTCAGACCAGGTTAGATTACCGTTAGACTGTTAGTCTATTCTCAGTGTCAGACCAGGTTAGATTACAGTTAGACTGTTAGTCTATTCTCAGTGTCAGACCAGGTTAGATTACCGTTAGACTGTTAGTCTATTCTCAGTGTCAGACCAGGTTAGATTACAGACTGTTAGTCTATTCTCAGTGGACCAGGTTAGATTACCGTGACTGTTAGTCTATTCTCAGTGTCAGACCAGGTTAGATTACCGTTAGACTGTTAGTCTATTCTCAGTGTCAGACCAGGTTAGATTACTCAGTGTCAGACCAGGTTAGATTACCGTTAGACTGTTAGTCTATTCTCAGTGTCAGACCAGGTTAGATTACCGTTAGACTGTTAGTCTATTCTCAGTGTCAGACCAGGTTAGATTACAGTTAGACTGTTAGTCTATTCTCAGTGTCAGACCAGGTTAGATTACCGTTCTATTCTCAGTGTCAGACCAGACTGTTAGTCTATTCTCAGTGTCAGACCAGGTTAGATTACCGTTAGACTGTTAGTCTATTCTCAGTGTCAGACCAGGTTAGATTACCGTTAGACTGTTAGTCTATTCTCAGTGTCAGACCAGGTTAGATTACCGTTAGACTGTTATTCTCAGTGTCAGACCTATTTAGACTGTTAGTCTATTCTCAGTGTCAGACCAGGTTAGACTTAGTCTAAGTGTTAGACTGTTAGTCTATTCTCAGTGTCAGACCAGGTTAGATTACCGTTAGACTGTTAGTCTATTCTCAGTGTCAGACCAGGTTAGATTACCGTTAGACTGTTAGTCTATTCTCAGTGTCAGACCAGGTTAGATTACAGTTGGACTGTTAGTCTATTCTCAGTGTCAGACCAGGTTAGATTACCGTTAGACTGTTAGTCTATTCTCAGTGTCAGACCAGGTTAGATTACCGTTAGACTGTTAGTCTATTCTCAGTGTCAGACCAGGTTAGATTACAGTTAGACTGTTAGTCTATTCTCAGTGTCAGACCAGGTTAGATTACCGTTAGACTGTTAGACTCTCAGTGTAGTTAGATTACTTATTCTCAGTGTCAGACCAGGTTAGATTACAGTTGGACTGTTAGTCTATTCTCAGTGTCAGACCAGGTTAGATTACCGTTAGACTGTTAGTCTATTCTCAGTGTCAGACCAGGTTAGATTACCGTTAGACTGTTAGTCTATTCTCAGTGTCAGACCAGATTACCGTTAGATTTACTATTCTCAGTGTCAGACCAGGTTGTAGACTGTTAGTCTATTCTCAGTGTCAGACCAGGTTAGATTACTGTTAGTTATTCTCAGTGACTGTTAGACTCTATTCTCAGTGTCAGACCAGGTTAGATTACCGTTAGACTGTTAGTCTATTCTCAGTGTCAGACCAGGTTAGATTACAGTTGGACTGTTAGTCTATTCTCAGTGTCAGACCAGGTTAGATTACCGTTAGACTGTTAGTCTATTCTCAGTGTCAGACCAGGTTAGATTACAGTTGGACTGTTAGTCTATTCTCAGTGTCAGACCAGGTTATTACTTAGACTGTTAGTCTATTCAGACCAGGTTAGATTACCGTTAGACTGTTAGTCTATTCTCAGTGTCAGACCAGGTTAGATTACCGTTGGACTGTTAGTCTATTCTGTGTCAGACCAGGTTAGATTACCGTTATTTAGTCTATTCTCAGTGTCAGACCAGGTTAGATTACCGTTAGACTGTTAGTCTATTCTCAGTGTCAGACCAGGTTAGATTACCGTTGGACTGTTAGTCTATTCTCAGTGTCAGACCAGGTTAGATTACCGTTAGACTGTAGTCTATTCTCAGTGTCAGACCAGGTTAGATTACTATTGTGTCAGACCAGGTTAGTTAGTCTATTCTTCAGTGTCAGACCAGGTTAGATTACCGTTAGACTGTTAGTCTATTCTCAGTGTCAGACCAGGTTAGATTACTGTTAGACTGTTAGTCTATTCTCAGTGTCAGACCAGGTTAGATTACCGTTAGACTTTTAGTCTATTCTCAGTGTCAGACCAGGTTAGATTACCGTTAGACTGTTAGTCTATTCTCAGTGTCAGACCAGGTTAGATTACAGTTAGACTGTTAGTCTATTCTCAGTGTCAGACCAGGTTAGATTACCTGTTAGACTGTTAGTCTATTCTCAGTGTCAGACCAGGTTTAGATTCTCAGTGTCAGACCAGGTTAGATTACTTGTGTAGTCTATTCTCAGTGTCAGACCAGGTTAGATTACCGTTAGACTGTTAGTCTATTCTCAGTGTCAGACCAGGTTAGATTACCGTTAGACTGTTAGTCTATTCTCAGTGTCAGACCAGGTTAGATTACAGTGTCAGACCAGGTTAGATTACCGTTAGACTGTTATTCTCAGTGTCAGACCAGGTTAGATTACAGTTAGACTGTTAGTCTATTCTCAGTGTCAGACCAGGTTAGATTACCGTTAGACTGTTAGTCTATTCTCAGTGTCAGACCAGGTTAGATTACAGTTAGACTGTTAGTCTATTCTCAGTGTCAGACCAGGTTAGATTACCGTTAGACTGTTAGTCTATTCTCAGTGTCAGACCAGGTTAGATTACAGTTAGACTGTTAGTCTATTCTCAGTGTCAGACCAGGTTAGATTACAGTTAGACTGTTAGTCTATTCTCAGTGTCAGACCAGGTTAGATTACCGTTAGACTGTTAGTCTATTCTCAGTGTCAGACCAGGTTAGATTACAGTTGGACTGTTCTATTCTCAGTGTCAGACCAGACTTGGTTAGTCTATTCTCAGTGTCAGACCAGGTTAGATTACCGTTAGACTGTTAGTCTATTCTCAGTGTCAGACCAGGTTAGATTACCGTTAGACTGTTAGTCTATTCTCAGTGTCAGACCAGGTTAGATTACCGTTAGACTGTTAGTCTATTCTCAGTGTCAGACCAGGTTAGATTACCGTTAGACTGTTAGTCTATTCTCAGTGTCAGACCAGGTTAGATTACCGTTAGTTAGTCTGTTAGTCTATTCTATTCTCAGTGTCAGACCAGGTTAGATTACCGTTAGACTGTTAGTCTATTCTCAGTGTCAGACCAGGTTAGATTACAGTTGGACTGTTAGTCTATTCTCAGTGTCAGACCAGGTTAGATTACCGTTAGACTGTTAGTCTATTCTCAGTGTCAGACCAGGTTAGATTACAGTTGTACAGTAGTCTATTCTCAGTGTCAGACCAGGTTAGATTACCGTTAGACTGTTAGTCTATTCTCAGTGTCAGACCAGGTTAGATTACCGTTAGACTGTTAGTCTATTCTCAGTGTCAGACCAGGTTAGATTACCGTTAGACTGTTAGTCTATTCTCAGTGTCAGACCAGGTTAGATTACCGTTAGACTTGTGTAGTCTATTCTCAGTGTCAGACCAGGTTAGATTACCGTTAGACTGTTAGTCTATTCTCAGTGTCAGACCAGGTTAGATTACCGTTAGACTGTTAGTCTATTCTCAGTGTCAGACCAGGTTAGATTACCGTTAGACTGTTATTCTCAGTGTCTTAGATTCTCAGTGTCAGTGTCAGACCAGGTTAGATTACCGTTAGACTGTTAGTCTATTCTCAGTGTCAGACCAGGTGTTAGATTACCGTTAGACTGTTAGTCTATTCTCAGTGTCAGACCAGGTTAGATTACCGTTGGACTGTTAGTCTATTCTCAGTGTCAGACCAGGTTAGATTACCGTTAGACTGTTAGTCTATTCTCAGTGTCAGACCAGGTTAGATTACTGTTAGACTGTTAGTCTATTCTCAGTGTCAGACCAGGTTAGATTACCGTTAGACTGTTAGTCTATTCTCAGTGTCAGACCAGGTTAGATTACCGTTAGACTGTTAGTCTATTCTCAGTGTCAGACCAGGTTAGATTACCGTTAGACTGTTAGTCTATTCTCAGTGTCAGACCAGGTTAGATTACTCAGTGTCAGACCAGGTTAGACTGTTAGTCTATTCTCAGTGTCAGACCAGGTTAGATTACCGTTAGACTGTTAGTCTATTCTCAGTGTCAGACCAGGTTAGATTACTCTATTCTCAGTGTCAGACCAGGTTAGATTACCGTTAGACTGTTAGTCTATTCTCAGTGTCAGACCAGGTTAGATTACCGTTAGACTGTTAGTCTATTCTCAGTGTCAGACCAGGTTAGATTACCGTTAGACTGTTAGTCTATTCTCAGTGTCAGACCAGGTTAGATTACCGTTAGACTGTTAGTCTATTCTCAGTGTCAGACCAGGTTAGATTACAGACTGTTAGTCTATTCTCAGTGTCAGACCAGGTTAGATTACTTAGACTGTTAGTCTATTCTCAGTGTCAGACCAGGTTAGATTACCGTTAGACTGTTAGTCTATTCTCAGTGTCAGACCAGGTTAGATTACCGTTAGACTGTTAGTCTATTCTCAGTGTCAGACCAGGTTAGATTACCGTTAGACTGTTAGTCTATTCTCAGTGTCAGACCAGGTTAGATTACCGTTAGACTGTTAGTCTATTCTCAGTGTCAGACCAGGTTAGATTACAGTTAGACTGTTAGTCTATTCTCAGTGTCAGACCAGGTTAGATTACCGTTGGACTGTTAGTCTATTCTCAGTGTCAGACAGGTTACCAGGTTAGTCTATTCTCAGTGTCAGACTTAGTTAGTTAGACTGTTATTCTCAGTGTCAGACCAGGTTAGATTACCGTTGGACTGTTAGTCTATTCTCAGTGTCAGACCAGGTTAGATTACCGTTAGACTGTTAGTCTATTCTCAGTGTCAGACCAGGTTAGATTACCGTTAGACTGTTAGTCTATTCTCAGTGTCAGACCAGGTTAGATGTTAGTCTATTCTCAGTGTCAGACCAGGTGTTAGTCTAGTCTATTCTCAGTGTCAGACCAGGTTAGATTACAGTTGGACTGTTAGTCTATTCTCAGTGTCAGACCAGGTTAGATTACAGTTGGACTGTTAGTCTATTCTCAGTGTCAGACCAGGTTAGATTACCGTTAGACTGTTAGTCTATTCTCAGTGTCAGACCAGGTTAGATTACCGTTAGACTGTTAGTCTATTCTCAGTGTCAGACCAGGTTAGATTACCGTTAGACTGTTAGTCTATTCTCAGTGTCAGACCAGGTTAGATTACCGTTAGACTGTTAGTCTATTCTCAGTGTCAGACCAGGTTAGATTACCGTTAGACTGTTAGTCTATTCTCAGTGTCAGACCAGGTTAGATTACCGTTAGACTGTTAGTCTATTCTCAGTGTCAGACCAGGTTAGATTACCGTTAGACTGTTAGTCTATTCTCAGTGTCAGACCAGGTTAGATTACCTATTCTCAGTGTCAGACTGTTAGTTAGACTGTTAGTCTATTCTCAGTGTCAGACCAGGTTAGATTACCGTTAGACTGTTAGTCTATTCTCAGTGTCAGACCAGGTTAGATTACCGTTAGACTGTTAGTCTATTCTCAGTGTCAGACCAGGTTAGATTACCGTTAGACTGTTAGTCTATTCTCAGTGTCAGACCAGGTTAGATTACCGTTAGACTGTTAGTCTATTCTCAGTGTCAGACCAGGTTAGATTACCGTTAGACTGTTAGTCTATTCTCAGTGTCAGACCAGGTTAGATTACCGTTAGACTGTTAGTCTATTCTCAGTGTCAGACCAGGTTAGATTACAGTTAGACTGTTAGTCTATTCTCAGTGTCAGACCAGGTTAGATTACCGTTAGACTGTTAGTCTATTCTCAGTGTCAGACCAGGTTAGATTACCGTTAGACTGTTAGTCTATTCTCAGTGTCAGACCAGGTTAGATTACCGTTAGACTGTTAGTCTATTCTCAGTGTCAGACCAGGTTAGATTACCGTTAGGTTACTTAGTGTAGTCTATTCTCAGTGTCAGACCAGGTTAGATTACAGTTAGACTGTTAGTCTATTCTCAGTGTCAGACCAGGTTAGATTACCGTTAGACTGTAGTCTATTCTCAGTGTCAGACCAGGTTAGATTACCGTTAGACTGTTAGTCTATTCTCAGTGTCAGACCAGGTTAGATTACCGTTAGACTGTTAGTCTATTCTCAGTGTCAGACCAGGTTAGATTACCGTTAGACTGTTAGTCTATTCTCAGTGTCAGACCAGGTTAGATTACCGTTAGACTGTTAGTCTATTCTCAGTGTCAGACCAGGTTAGATTACCGTTAGACTGTTAGTCTATTCTCAGTGTCAGACCAGGTTAGATTACCGTTAGACTGTTAGTCTATTCTCAGTGTCAGACCAGGTTAGATTACAGTTCTATTCTCAGTGTCAGACCAGGTTAGTTAGTCTATTCTCAGTGTCAGACCAGGTTAGATTACCGTTAGACTGTTAGTCTATTCTCAGTGTCAGACCAGGTTAGATTACAGTTGGACTGTTAGTCTATTCTCAGTGTCAGACCAGGTTAGATTACAGTTGGACTGTTAGTCTATTCTCAGTGTCAGACCAGGTTAGATTACCGTTAGACTGTTAGTCTATTCTCAGTGTCAGACCAGGTTAGATTACAGTTAGACTGTTAGTCTATTCTCAGTGTCAGACCAGGTTAGATTACCGTTAGACTGTTAGTCTATTCTCAGTGTCAGACCAGGTTAGATTACCGTTAGACTGTTAGTCTATTCTCAGTGTCAGACCAGGTTAGATTACTGTTAGTTATTCTCAGTGACTTAGTTAGTCTATTCTCAGTGTCAGACCAGGTTAGATTACAGTTACTGTTAGTCTATTCTCAGTGTCACCAGGTTAGATTACCGTTAGACTGTTAGTCTATTCTCAGTGTCAGACCAGGTTAGATTACCGTTAGACTGTTAGTCTATTCTCAGTGTCAGACCAGGTTAGATTACCGTTAGACTGTTAGTCTATTCTCAGTGTCAGACCAGGTTAGATTACCGTTAGACTGTTAGTCTATTCTCAGTGTCAGACCAGGTTAGATTACCGTTAGACTGTTAGTCTATTCTCAGTGTCAGACCAGGTTAGATTACCGTTAGACTGTTAGTCTATTCTCAGTGTCAGACCAGGTTAGATTACCGTTAGACTGTTAGTCTATTCTCAGTGTCAGACCAGGTTAGATTACAGTTAGACTGTTAGTCTATTCTCAGTGTCAGACCAGGTTAGATTACTCAGTGTCAGTTAGACTGTTAGTCTATTCTCAGTGTCAGACCAGGTTAGATTACCGTTGGACTGTTAGTCTATTCTCAGTGTCAGACCAGGTTAGATTACCGTTAGACTGTTAGTCTATTCTCAGTGTCAGACCAGGTTAGATTACCGTTTAGTCTACTGTCAGACCAGGTTAGTTACTATTCTCAGTGTCAGACCAGGTTAGATTACCGTTAGACTGTTAGTCTATTCTCAGTGTCAGACCAGGTTACCAGACTGTTAGATTTCTCAGTGTCAGACCAGGTTAGACTGTTAGTCTATTCTCAGTGTCAGACCAGGTTAGATTACCGTTAGACTGTTAGTCTATTCTCAGTGTCAGACCAGGTTAGATTACCGTTAGACTGTTAGTCTATTCTCAGTGTCAGACCAGGTTAGATTACAGTTGGACTGTTAGTCTATTCTCAGTGTCAGACCAGGTTAGATTACCGTTAGACTGTTAGTCTATTCTCAGTGTCAGACCAGGTTAGATTACCGTTAGACTGTTAGTCTATTCTCAGTGTCAGACCAGGTTAGATTACCGTTAGACTGTTAGTCTATTCTCAGTGTCAGACCAGGTTAGATTACAGTTGACTGTTAGTCTATTCTCAGTGTCAGACCAGGTTAGATTACAGTTAGGACTGTTAGTCTATTCTCAGTGTCAGACCAGGTTAGATTACCGTTAGACTGTTAGTCTATTCTCAGTGTCAGACCAGGTTAGATTACAGTGTTAGACTTAGTTAGTCTATTCTCAGTGTCAGACCAGGTTAGATTACCGTTAGACTGTTAGTCTATTCTCAGTGTCAGACCAGGTTAGATTACCGTTAGACTGTTAGTCTATTCTCAGTGTCAGACCAGGTTAGATTACCGTTAGACTGTTAGTCTATTCTCAGTGTCAGACCAGGTTAGATTACCGTTAGACTGTTAGTCTATTCTCAGTGTCAGACCAGGTTAGATTACCGTTAGACTGTTAGTCTATTCTCAGTGTCAGACCAGGTTAGATTACAGTTGGACTGTTAGTCTATTCTCAGTGTCAGACCAGGTTAGATTACCGTTAGACTGTTAGTCTATTCTCAGTGTCAGACCAGGTTAGATTACCGTTAGACTGTTAGTCTATTCTCAGTGTCAGACCAGGTTAGTGTCAGATTAGATTACCGTTAGACTGTTAGTCTATTCTCAGTGTCAGACCAGGTTAGATTACCGTTAGACTGTTAGTCTATTCTCAGTGTCAGACCAGGTTAGATTACCGTTAGACTGTTAGTCTATTCTCAGTGTCAGACCAGGTTAGATTACCGTTAGACTGTTAGTCTATTCTCAGTGTCAGACCAGGTTAGATTACCGTTAGACTGTTAGTCTATTCTCAGTGTCAGACCAGGTTAGATTACCGTTAGACTGTTAGTCTATTCTCAGTGTCAGACCAGGTTAGATTACCGTTAGACTGTTAGTCTATTCTCAGTGTCAGACCAGGTTAGATTACCGTTACTGACTGTTAGTCTATTCTCAGTGTCAGACCAGGTTAGATTACCGTTAGACTGTTAGTCTATTCTCAGTGTCAGACCAGGTTAGATTACCGTTAGACTGTTAGTCTATTCTCAGTGTCAGACCAGGTTAGATTACCGTTAGACTGTTAGTCTATTCTCAGTGTCAGACCAGGTTAGATTACCGTTAGACTGTTAGTCTATTCTCAGTGTCAGACCAGGTTAGATTACAGTTGGACTGTTAGTCTATTCTCAGTGTCAGACCAGGTTAGATTACCGTTACTGTTAGTCTATTCTCAGTGTCAGACCAGGTTAGATTACCGTTAGACTGTTAGTCTATTCTCAGTGTCAGACCAGGTTAGATTACCGTTAGACTGTTAGTCTATTCTCAGTGTCAGACCAGGTTAGATTACAGTTAGACTGTTAGTCTATTCTCAGTGTCAGACCAGGTTAGATTACCGTTAGACTGTTAGTCTATTCTCAGTGTCAGACCAGGTTAGATTACCGTTAGACTGTTACTGTGTCAGACCAGGTTAGATTACTATTCTCAGTGTCAGACCAGGTTAGATTACAGTTGGACTGTTAGTCTATTCTCAGTGTCAGACCAGGTTAGATTACAGTTGGACTGTTAGTCTATTCTCAGTGTCAGACCAGGTTAGATTACCGTTAGACTGTTATTCTCAGTGTCAGACCAGGTTAGATTACTTGGACTGTTAGTCTATTCTCAGTGTCAGACCAGGTTAGATTACCGTTAGACTGTTAGTCTATTCTCAGTGTCAGACCAGGTTAGATTACCGTTAGACTGTTAGTCTATTCTCAGTGTCAGACCAGGTTAGATTACCGTTAGACTGTTAGTCTATTCTCAGTGTCAGACCAGGTTAGATTACCGTTAGACTGTTAGTCTATTCTCAGTGTCAGACCAGGTTAGATTACCGTTAGACTGTTAGTCTATTCTCAGTGTCAGACCAGGTTAGATTACCGTTAGACTGTTAGTCTATTCTCAGTGTCAGACCAGGTTAGATTACAGTTGGACTGTTAGTCTATTCTCAGTGTCAGACCAGGTTAGATTACCGTTAGACTGTTAGTCTATTCTCAGTGTCAGACCAGGTTAGATTACCGTTAGACTGTTAGTCTATTCTCAGTGTCAGACCAGGTTAGATTACAGTTGGACTGTTAGTCTATTCTCAGTGTCAGACCAGGTTAGATTACCGTTAGACTGTTAGTCTATTCTCAGTGTCAGACCAGGTTAGATTACCGTTAGACTGTTA
>NC_088216.1:88914590-89012090 GCF_036934945.1 Oncorhynchus masou masou
AGAAACCTACCAAAAAAACAATTAGGCAACAACAAATTCAATCCCTTTTAGACAACTTCCTGGACTAAACATTTCACTTTAGTATTGAAGGTGTAAACTTTAGAAAACATACCTTTTAGCTTTTAGTCAAATCTAAGAATTCCAAGCAGACAACCTAACAAAATGAAGAACAACGACAAATTGTTTGATGAAATATGCAAAAAAAAACTAAGAAAGACATTGAAAAACCTGTCCGAGCAAAAATATAGAATCCTGGAAAACCTGAGTCTACGTCTTCACTGTGGTGAATCACTAAAACAATACAGAAATACACTACGGAAAAAGAAGGCACATCAGAAATCAGCTCAATGAAAATGAAGAATCCGTAGAATCAAAAACACTTCTGGGAAAACACTAAACAAACAAAACAAACAACCACACAAAGAGTTATCTATCCAAAACGAACACGTGTGGATAAATCACTTCTACAATCTTTTTGGCTCTATAACAAAAAACAAACAGCAAAAACATGTACATTATCAATTAGAAATCTTAGAATCAGCTATTAAAGACCTAGAATCCACTGGATTATCAAATGACATTGAATATACAACAAAACAAAACAAAAAAATACTACAAAACACAATACAAACCCTCCAGCCCCAAAATGGTCTGTGGGAATTGATGGAAATTGATGGAAAATATATCACTAGCCACTTTAAACAATGGTACTTAATATAATGTTTACATATCCTACATTACTCATCTCATATGTATATACTGTACTCTATATCATCTACTGCATCTTTATGTAATACATGTATCACTAGCCACTTTAACCTCTTACACTTATGGTGGCGCTATTTCATTTTTGGAAGAAAAACGTTCCCGTTTTAAACAAGATATTTTGTCACAAAAAGATGCTCGACTATGCATATAATTGCTACTGTTCGAAAGAAAACACTCTGATGTGTCCAGAAATACAAATATCTTCTCTGTGCGTGCCCTTTAACGTGAGCTTCAGGCAAAACCAAGATGACTTGGCATCCAGGAAATGACAAGGATTTTTGAGGCTCTGTCTTTCATGATCTCCTTATATGGCTGTGAACGCAAGAGGAATGAGTCTGCCCTTTCTGTCGTTTCCCAAGGTGTCTGCAGCATTGTGACGTATTTGTAGGCAGATCGTTGGAAGATTGACCATAAGAGACCACATTTACCACGTGTCCGCCCGGTGTCCTGCGCCGAAATTGGTGCGCAAAAGTCACCTGCCACTATTTTTCCATGGGGCACAGAGAGAGAAGCAAGCTTCCATGAACTGCATGTCAATGAAGAGATATGTGAAAAAACACCTTGAGGATTGATTCCAAACAACGTTTGCCATGTTTCGGTCGATATTATGTAGTTAATCCGGAAAAAGTTTCACGTTGTAGGTGACTGCATTTTCGGTTCGTTTCGGTAGCCAGGCACAATGTAGAAAACGGAACGATTTCTCCTACACACAGACGCTTTCAGGAAACACTGCGCATTTGGTATGTGGCTGGGAGTCTCCTCATTGAAAACATCAGAAGCTCTTCAAAGGTAAATGATTTTATTTATTTGGTTATCTGGCTTTTGTGAAAATGTTGCGTGCTACATGCTACACAAAATGCTATGCTAGCTTTGCATACTCTTACACAAATTAGTCAATTTCTATGGTTCAAAAGCATATTTTGAAAATCTGAGATGACAGTGTTGTTAAGAAAAGGCTAAGCTTGAGAGCAAACGCATTATTTTAATTTTATTTACGATTTTCAGAAATCGTTAACGTTGCGTTATGCTAATGAGCCTGAGGCTTAGTCACAATCCCGGATCCGGGATGGGGAGTTTCAAGATTAAACAATGGTACTTAATATAATGTTTACATACCCTACATTACTCATCTCATATGTACAGTATATACTCTACTCAATACCATCTACTGCATCTTGCCTATGCCGCTCTGTACCATCACTCATTCATATATCTTTATGTACATATTCTTTATCCCTTTACACTTGTGTGTATAAGACAGTAGTTTTGGAATTGTTAGTTAGATTACTTGTTGGTTATTACTGCATTGTCGGAACTAGAAGCACAAGCAATTTCACTACACTCGCATTAACATCTGCTAACCATGTGTATGTGACCAATACATTTGATTTGGTGTTGATGGTATCTTAAATTAAATGATAAAATATACAGGCCACAATCTTAATTAAGTTGGCTATACTCAAACTCTTCAATATTATCCTCAGCTCTAGCATCTTCCCCAAGGTCTGATCACCTCAATCCACAAAAGTGGAGACAAATTTGACCCCAATAATTACCATGGAATCTGTAAACAGTGACCTCTGGAAAATCACCCTGCTCATCAACAGCAGACACCAACATTTCCTCAGTGAAAACAACGTCCTGAGCAAATGTCCAATTGGCGTCTTACCAAAATACAGTACAACAGACCACATACAGTGCCTTGCGAAAGTATTCGGCCCCCTTGAACTTTGCGACCATTTGCCACATTTCAGGCTTCAAACATATATATATATATTTTGTGAAGAATCAACAACAAGTGGGACACAATCATGAAGTGGAACGACATTTATTGGATATTTCAAACTTTTTTAACAAATCAAAAACTGAAAAATTGGGCGTGCAAAATTATTCAGCCCACTTAAGTTAATACTTTGTAGCGCCAACTTTTGCTGCGATTACAGCTGTAAGTCGCTTGGGGTATGTCTCTATCAGTTTTGCACATCGAGAGACAGAATTTTTTTCCCATTCCTCCTTGCAAAACAGCTCGAGCTCAGTGAGGTTGGATGGAGAGCATTTGTGAACAGCAGTTTTCAGTTCTTTCCACAGATTCTCGATTGGATTCAGGTCTGGACTTTGACTTGGCCATTCTAACACCTGGATATGTTTATTTTTGTGTCTCCCAGGTGGCTTGTGGCAAACTTTAAACAGCACTTTTTATGGATATCTTTAAGAAATGGCTTTCTTCTTGCCACTCTTCCATAAAGGCCAGATTTGTGCAATATACGACTGATTGTTGTCCTATGGTCAGAGTCTCCCACCTCAGCTGTAGATCTCTGCAGTTCATCCAGAGTGATCATGGGCCTCTTGGCTGCATCTCTGATCAGTCTTCTCCTTGTATGAGCTGAAAGTTTAGAGGGACGGCCAGGTCTTGGTAGATTTGCAGTGGTCTGATACTCCTTCCATTTCAATATTATCGCTTGCACAGTGCTCCTTGGGATGTTTAAAGCTTGGGAAACTTTTTGTATCCAAATCCGGCTTTAAACTTCTTCACAAGAGTATCTCGGACCTGCCTGGTGTGTTCCTTGTTCTTCATGATGCTCTCTGCGCTTTTAACGGACCTCTGAGACTATCACAGTGCAGGTGCATTTATACGGAGACTTGATTACACACAGGTGGATTGTATTTATCATCATTAGTCATTTAGGTCAACATTGGATCATTCAGAGATCCTCACTGAACTTCTGGAGAGAGTTTGCTGCACTGAAAGTAAAGGTGCTGAATAATTTTGCACGCCCAATTTTTTAGTTTTTGATTTGATAAAAAAGTTTGAAATATCCAATAAATGTCGTTCCACTTCATGATTGTGTCCCACTTGTTGTTGATTCTTCACAAAAAAAATACAGTTTTATATCTTTATGTTTGAAGCCTGAAATGTGGCAAAAGGTCGCAAAGTTCAAGGGGGCCGAATACTTTCGCAAGGCACTGTATATACCCTGCACAGCCCAATTGACAAACAATCAAAAGCAAAATCTTCTCATGCTTTGTTGATTTAAAAAATATGTGTATTCAATTTGGCATGATGGTCCGCTGTATAAACTGATGGAAAGCAGTGTTGGGGGGAAAACCTATACATAAATTCATTGGCCATTAAATCTTAATAGGACTGCGTTGTTTTTTTGTTTTTTTTGCAGAGCGTGTTAAGCCAGTGCTTTCCTCCCCCTTGGCATATGCTCGTGGAAGTGGAAAACAATTGAATAAAAGAAACCGCTCCCTCGCTCTGTAGCACCAAGTGACTCTGACTTCTAGTCTGAAGCAATGAGCCGACCGAGAGAGAGTGCTACACAAATAACTTAAGCCCCTGTAAAGACACTGTAACACAAATGACTTATGCCCCTGTGTAGACACTGTAACACAAATGACTTAAGCCCCTGTAAAGACACTGTAACACAAATAACTTAAGCCCCTGTAAAGACACTGTAACACAAATGACTTAAGCCCCTGTAAAGACACTGTAACACAAATGACTTAAGCCCCTGTGTAGACACTGTAACACAAATGACGTAAGCCCCTGTAAAGACACTGTAACACAAATGACGTAAGCCCCTGTAAAGACACTGTAACTCAAACTGTCTGCAACACCCGGCCTCGCCCTACTAGAGGTTTTACTGTTTTCAAATGATCTGGTGCTTCTGTCCCCAACCAAGGAGGACCTACAGCAGCATTTAGATCTTCTACATAGATTCTGTCAGACCTGGACCCTGACAGTAAATCTCAGTAAGACAAAGATTATGGTGTTCCAAAAAAGTCCACGAACATAAATTCAATCTGGATATTGTTGCCCTAGAGCACACAAAGAATGACACATACCTCGGCCTAAACATCAGTAACACAGTTCACTTCAGCAAGACGGTGAACGATCTGAGACAAAGCAAGAAGGGCCTTCTACGCCGTCAAAAATAACTTACAATTGCACATCCCAATTAAGATCTGGATAAAACAATACTCCAATCAGTTATATAACCCATTGCTCTCTATGGTTGTGAGGTCTGGGGTTCCCTCACCAACCAAGAATTCACAAAATGGGACAAACACACAATTGAAATTTTGCATGCAAAACTCTGCAAAGAATATCCTCAGAGTTCACCGCAAAAACCCAAATAATGCACTCAGAGCAGAATTAGGACCCACTAATTATCAAAATCCAGAAAAGAGACAAACCTTCCATCACAACTCCCTAACCTGCAAGGCGATTAACCTATAGAAGAGTCCCCTCAGGCAGCTGGTCCTGGGGCTCTGGTCACAAACACAAACAGACCCCACAGAGCTACTTGACACATTGGAAAGAATTAACAAAACAATAGAGTAAACTAGAATGCTATTTGACCCTAAACAGAGAGTACACAGTGGCAGAATACCTGACCACTGTGACTGACCCCAAACTAAGAAAAGCTTTGACTATGTAAATAGGCAAGCCATAGGACAATCTGGCTCTCAAGATAAGACAGGACATGTGCACACTGCCCACAAAATGAGGTGGAAACCAAGCTGCGCTTTCAAACCTCTTTTATGTATCAGGAAACAAGGTAAGACCCAGATGCAGACACCACCGTCTGGGCCTTGAGAGGCAGCAGGACTGATTGTCATAGATTTATAACTTGAGTTTGACCTGAATTTGTTCTTCAACGCTTTTGGTTTCGTTGTTGAAGTATCAGGAATAAGGCACGTCGAATTGGTTTCATATTCCAACAGGAACCAGGAAATAGACAGGTCAAGGGTCAGGCAGGGGTCAGTAAACCAGAGTTGGAGCAACGGTACGGGACAGCAGGCAGACTCAGGGTCAGGGTAGGCAGAGGTCAACAATCCGGAGATGGGGCATAGGTCAACAGAACATAAAGGGCTGTGAGACATCGGTGTGACTCTCCACACATGAAAGGTGGGATGTACAGTTAAAGTCGGAAGTTTACATACACTTAGGTTGGAGTCACTAAAACTCATTTTTCAAAAACTCCACAAATTTTTCGTTAACAAACTATACGTTTGGCAAATCGGTTAGGACATCTTCTTTGAGCATAACACAAGTCATTTTTCCAAAAATTGTTTACAGACAGATTATTTCACTTATAATTCACTGTATCACAATTCCAGTGGGTCAGAAGCTTACATACACTTTGTTGACTGTGCCTTCAAACAGCTTGGAAAATTCCAGAAAATGATGTCATGGCTTTAGAAGCTTCTGATTGGCTAATTGACATAATTTGAGTCAATTGGAGGTGTACCTGTGGATGTATTTCAAGCCCTACCTTCAAACTCAGTGCCTCTTTTCTTGACATCATGGGAAAATCTAAAGAAATCAACCAAGACCTCAGAAATACCTCCACAAGTCTGGTTCATCCTTGGGAGCAATTTCCAAATGTCTGAAGGTACCAAGTTCATCTGTACAAACAATAGTACGCAAGTATAAACACCACGGGACAAAGAACGTACTTTTTGGAGAAATGTCCTCTGGTATCTACATCCACAGTAAAACAAGTCCTATATCGATATAACCTGAAAGGCCGCTCAGCAAGGAAGAAGCCACTGCTCCAAACCGTCATAGAAAAGCCAGACTACGGTTTGCAACATGGGGACAAATATCATACTTTTTGGAGAAATGTCCTCTGGTCTGATGAAACAAAATTAGAACTGTTTGGCTATAAAGACCATCGTTTTGTTTGGAGGAAAAAGGGGGAGGCTTGTAAGCCGAAGAACATCATCCCAACCGTGAAGCCCGGGGGTGGCAGCATCATGTTGTGGTGGTGCTTTGCTGCAGGAGGGACTGGTGCACTTCACAAAATAGATGGCATCATGAGGTAGGAAAATTATATGGATATATTGAAGCAACATCTCAAGACATCAGTCAGGAAGTTAAAGCTTGGTCGCAAATGGGTCTTCCAAATGGACAATGATCCCAAGCATACTCCCAAAGTTGTGGCAAAATGGCTTAAGGACAACAAAGTCAAGGTATTGGAGTGGCCATCACAAAGCCCTGACCTCAATCCTGTAGACAATTTGAGGGTAGAACTGAAAAAAGTGTGTGCAAGCTAGGAGGCCTACTAACCTGACTCAGTTACACCAGCTCTGTCAGGAGGAATGGGCCAAAATTCACCCAACTTATTGTGGGAAGCTTGTGGAAGGCTACCTGAAACGTTTGACATTTCACAATCTTAAAATAAAGTGGTGATCCTAACTGACCATTAAATTAAATGTCAGGAATTGTGAAAAACTGAGTTTAAATATATTTGGCTAAGGTGTATGTAAACTTCAGACTTCAACTGTGTATATAATATACTGTATATACACATCTCAAATATTATTGCCACTACAATACAATACTTTTTTTTAACCACTAATAATATAAATGGTGTTATACTCTAATAATATAAATGGTGTTATTCTCTTCAAATGTTTTGTGTGTGTAATGTTCACTGTTTATTAATGTCTGGTTGTTTTTGTCTTAGTTTTGTTTATTTGCTTTGGTAATGTAAACACGTTTTGATGCGTTCAACACGTTCTGACCTTTCATTTCTGTTGTTTTTGTCATTTTGCCATTATTTTTGTCATTATTTAGTATGGTCAGGGTGTGAGTTGGGGTGGGCAGTCTGTTTGTTTTTCTATGATTTGGTGATTTCTATGTTTCGGCCTAGTATGGTTCTCAATCAGAGGCAGGTGTCATTAGTTGTCTCTGATTGAGACTCATACTTAGGTATCCTGGGTTTCACTGTTTGTTTGTGGGTGATTGTCTATGTTAGTTGCTTGTGTCGGCACAGGTCTCATTTATAGCTTCACGGTCGTTATTTGTTTATTGTTTTTGTATAGTTTGTATTCAGTGTTCAGTGCTTTCTTTCATTAAATATTCATCATGACGCATTTTGGTCCTCCGATCCTTCTCGCCTCTCCTCTTCAGATGAAGAGGAGAACGCCCGTGACATAGAGGGTGAGTAAGAGAGAGAGAGAGAAAAAGAGAGAGAGAGAGAGAGAATTCAAAAACAAATCCAATTTGGATAAACTCCCATATCTACTGGGTGAAATACCACAGTGTTCCATCACAGCAGCAAGATTTGTGACCTGTTGCCACGAGAAAAGGGCAACCAGTGAAGAACACACACCATTGTAAATACAACCCATATTTATGTTTATTTTTTTCTCCCTTTTGTACTTTAACAATTTTCACATAATTTCAACACTGTATAATGACATTTTAAATGAGGGGACAATATTCATTTTCTTCCCATCTTGTCCTCCTCCACTTAATCTCTCCCCGTTGTGGTTCTACCTATTTTCCTGCCATATTGCTTTCCTATTATCCAGTCCTATCAGATAGGTGAAGGAAGGGGGCTGAACTAAGGGCAGAGGAACATCTTATTGAATATAACTCAACAAGGCTACACCTCCCGGTGCTATGGCAACAGACACTTGTCAATCATGGCCTGGTGGGAAGGCTCCTGTTGCTACTGCTGCCTATGAATTCAGGTCCTAAACTACTGCAGAATAAAAAAGTAGTGAACTATATAGGGAATAGGGTTGCTTTCAGGAAAGGCTGACCCCATTCAGTTGACTGGTCGATAGGCTGTTGGTCGACCCCATTCAGTAGACTGGTCGATAGGCTGTTGGTCAACCCCATTCAGTTGACTGGTCGATAGGCTGTTGGTCGACCCCATTCAGTAGACTGGTCGATAGGCTGTTGGTCGACCCCATTCAGTTGACTGGTCGATAGGCTGTTGGTCGACCCCATTCAGTAGACTGGTTGATAGGTTGATGGTCGACCCCATTCAGTTGACTGGTCGATAGGCTGTTGGTCGACCCCATTCAGTTGACTGGTCGATAGGTTGTTGGTCGACCCCTTTCAGTTGACTGGTCGATAGGCTGTTGGTCGACCCCTTTCAGTTGACTGGTCGATAGGCTGTTGGTCGACCCCATTCAGTTGACTGGTCGATAGGCTGTTGGTCGACCCCATTCAGTAGACTGGTCGATAGGTTGTTGGTCGACCCCCATTCAGTTGACTGGTCGATAGGTTGATGGTCGACTGGTCGATAGGTTGTTGGTCGACTGGTCGATAGGCTGTTGGTCGACCCCATTCAGTAGACTGGTCGATAGGCTGTTGGTCGAACACATTCAGTAGACTGGTCGATAGGTTGATGGTCGACCCCATTCAGTTGACTGGTCGATAGGCTGTTGGTCGACCCCATTCAGTAGACTGGTCGATAGGCTGTTGGTCGACCCCATTCAGTAGACTGGTCGATAGGCTGTTGGTCGACCCCATTCAGTTTACTGGTCGATAGGCTGTTGGTCGACCCCCATTCAGTTTACTGGTCGATAGGCTGTTGATCGACCCCATTCAGTAGACTGGTCGATAGGCTGTTGGTCGACCCCATTCAATAGACTGGTCGATAGGCTGTTGGTCGACCCCATTCAGTAGACTGGTCGATAGGTTGTTGGTCGACGGTCGATAGGTTGTTGGTCGACCCCATTCAGTTGACTGGTCGATAGGCTGTTGGTCGACCCCCATTCAGTTTACTGGTGGATAGGCTGTTGGTCGACCCCATTCAGTAGACTGGTCGATAGGCTGTTGGTCGACCCCATTCAGTTGACTGGGCGATAGGTTGTTGGTCGACTGGTCGATAGGTTGTTGGTCGACCCCATTTAGTTGACTGGTCGATAGGCTGTTGGTCGACCCCCATTTAGTTGACTGGTCGATAGGCTGTTGGTTTACCCAATTCAGTAGACTGGTCGATAGGCTGTTGGTCGACCCCATTCAGTTGACTGGTCGATAGGCTGTTGGTCGACCCCCCCCCCCATTCAGTTGACTGGGCGATAGGTTGTTGGTTGACTGGTCGATAGGTTGTTGGTCGACCCCATTTAGTTGACTGGTCGATAGGTTGTTGGTCGACCCCCATTTAGTTGACTGGTCGATAGGCTGTTGGTCGACCCCCATTCAGTTGACTGGTCGATAGGCTGTTGGTCGACCCCCATTCAGTTGACTGGTCGATAGGCTGTTGGTCGACCCCCATTTAGTTGACTGGTCGATAGGCTGTTGGTCGACCCCATTTAGTAGACTGGTCGATAGGCTGTTGGTCGACCCCCATTTAGTTGACTGGTCGATAGGCTGTTGGTTTACCCAATTCAGTAGACTGGTCGATAGGCTGTTGGTCGACCCCATTCAGTTGACTGGTCGATAGGCTGTTGGTCGACCCCCCCCCCCCCCCATTCAGTTGACTGGGCGATAGGTTGTTGGTTGACTGGTCGATAGGTTGTTGGTCGACCCCATTTAGTTGACTGGTCGATAGGTTGTTGGTCGACCCCCATTTAGTTGACTGGTCGATAGGCTGTTGGTCGACCCCCATTCAGTTGACTGGTCGATAGGCTGTTGGTCGACCCCCATTCAGTTGACTGGTCGATAGGCTGTTGGTCGACCCCCATTTAGTTGACTGGTCGATAGGCTGTTGGTCGACCCCATTTAGTAGACTGGTCGATAGGCTGTTGGTCGACCCCCATTTAGTTGACTGGTCGATAGGTTGTTGGTCGACCCCCATTTAGTTGACTGGTCGATAGGCTGTTGGTCGACCCCCATTCAGTTGACTGGTCGATAGGCTGTTGGTCGACCCCCATTCAGTTGACTGGTCGATAGGCTGTTGGTCGACCCCATTTAGTTGACTGGTCGATAGGCTGTTGGTCGACCCCATTTAGTAGACTGGTCGATAGGCTGTTGGTCGACCCCCATTTAGTTGACTGGTCGATAGGTTGTTGGTCGACCCCATTTAGTTGACTGGTAGATAGGCTGTTGGTCGACCCCATTCAGTTGACTGGTCGATAGGCTGTTGGTCGACTCCCATTTAGTTGACTGGGCGATAGGTTGTTGGTCGACCCCATTTAGTTGACTGGGCGATTGTTCTGTCGATAGGCTGTTGGTCGGCCGAAATTTCTTTCATCGAGCAAATTGATTTTGTGTCCCATTGTGCACAAGACACCTGTCTGATTCTTCACCCTGTCTAAGTGGACTAATCCATTGCGGAGGCCATGGAGATGGCACAGTCCATCACTCTAAGACATGAGATTCTGAAATTGTATATGGTTATATATTTATTTATTTTATAATTATGCAGCAATATAATATTATTGTATAACAAATGCAGTTTCTCCTACGTTGGATATCGGTTGCTGTCTAGTATAATAAGTATAATCTTCAGTGTGCCGTTGGGAAAGGTGCCAATTCAATGTTGCTACGTGCATAATAGCAACGTTAACCATCATATTGGTGTTGAGAACAATGTGGTAGAGGCAGCAGCAGAGTGAGGAGAGGAGAAAACAGCCCTTGTCTTAATTGAGGAGAGAGGAAACCCCAACTGAATTTGGTCTATAATCAATAGTCGTAACTGGTAATAAATGCACCTGGCTTCATAAATCTCCATAAATAAGACCGATCCTGCTTCTGTTTCCTGTTGGAGTGTTTAATAGCCTCCTGATTCCGTGAGCTCCAAGCTGCATGCAACCACAACGTGTCAGACTAGGACATTTAAACAAATTCAGCTGTTTTTCATCTTTGCTGTGCTTTTTTTGTTACAACAGAATAAACAGGTAAACTTTAAACAGGTAAACTTTAAACAGGTAAACAAACACAAGGTTACAGGGCCAGACGGACTACCAGGACGTGTGCTCCGGGGATGCGCTGACCAACTGGCAGGTGTCTTCACTGACATTTTCAACATGTTCCTGATTGAGTCTGTAATACCAACATGTTTCAAGCAGACCACCATAGTCCCTGTGCTCAAGAACACAAAGGCAACCTGCCTAAATGACGACAGACCCGTAGCACTCCCGTCTGTAGCCATGAAGTGATTTGAAAGGCTGGTCATGGCTCACATCAACACCATTATCCCAGACACCCTAGACCCACTCCAATTTGCATACCGCCCCAACAGATGCACAGATGATGCAATCTCTATCGCACTCCACACTGCCCCTTCCCACCTGGACAAAAGAAAAACCTATGTCAGAATGCTATTCATTGACTACAGCTCAGCGTTCAACACCCACCATAGTGACCTCAAAGCTCATCACTAAGCTAAGGACCCTGGTCCTGCCCATCACCAGCCAGCTGTTTCATCTTCATTTCAAGAGGACAACATCTTGAGATTATTCATTTTTACACAATGTAATGTCAAACTAATTTAAAGAGAAGCTATATAGAGGGAAACTACTTTCTCCTGATCAACATGACATTATGTTATATGACCTTTCCCCTGGTCAACATGACATTATGTTATATGACCTTTCCCCTGGTCAACATGACATTATGTTATATGACCTTTCACCTGGTCAACATGACATTATGTTATATGACCTTTCCCCTGGTCAACATGACATTATGTTATATGACCTTTCCCCTGATCAACATGACATTATGTTGTATGACCTTTCCCCTGGTCAACATGACATTATGTTATATGACCTTTCCCCTGGTCAACATGACATTATGTTATATGACCTCTCACCTGGTCAGGTCAACATGACATTATGTTATATGACCTTTCCCCTGATCAACATGACATTATGTTATATGACCTTTCACCTGGTTATATGACCTTTCCCCTGGTCAGATCAACATGACATTATGTTGTATGAATTACTGTAGGTTTCTATTCATTACTGCCCCTTCCTGTAAACATTCAATATTGTCCTGTCCTTCCTGTCCCGAACACCAATTAGTCCAACTACTAACTCGAGAAGAATCGATATCCATCCTCATGTGTCTGAGAGCTGATCACAACAACCACTTGGTGTGTATCACTCCTCTCAAGGTTTCGGTTGAGGCAGGGAAGCCTGGTGATCTGACTAAGGCATGAAAGCCCGACGAGCCGGCTGAGACATGAGAGCCTGACGAGCCGGCTGAGACATGAGAGACTGAGGAGCCGGCTGAGACATGAGAGACTGAGGAGCCGGCTGAGACATGAGAGCCTGACGAGCCGGCTGAGGCATGAGAGCCTGATGAGCCGGCTGAGGCATGAGAGCCTGATGAGCCGGCTGAGGCATGAGAGACTGAGGAGCCGGCTGAGGCATGAGAGACTGAGGAGCCGGCTGAGGCATGAGAGACTGAGGAGCCGGCTGAGGCATGAGAGACTGAGGAGCCGGCTGAGGCATGAGAGACTGAGGAGCCGGCTGAGACATGAGAGACTGAGGAGCCGGCTGAGGCATGAGAGACTGAGGAGCCGGCTGAGACATGAGAGACTGATGAGCCGGCTGAGACATGAGAGACTGAGGAGCCGGCTGAGACATGAGAGACTGAGGAGCCGGCTGAGACATGAGAGACTGAGGAGCCGGCTGAGACATGAGAGACTGAGGAGCCGGCTGAGACATGAGAGACTGATGAGCCGGCTGAGGCATGAGAGACTGAGGAGCCGGCTGAGGCATGAGAGACTGAGGAGCCGGCTAAGACATGAGAGACTGATGAGCCGGCTGAGGCATGAGAGACTGAGGAGCCGGCTGAGGCATGAGAGACTGAGGAGCCGGCTGAGGCATGAGAGACTGATGAGCCGGCTGAGACATGAGAGACTGATGAGCCGGCTGAGGCATGAGAGCCTGAGGAGCCGGCTGAGGCATGACAGCCTGAGGAGCCGGCTGAGACATGAGAGCCTGAGGAGCCGGCTGAGGCATGACAGCCTGAGGAGCCGGCTGAGACATGAGAGCCTGAGGAGCCGGCTGAGACATGAGAGACTGATGAGCCGGCTGAGACATGAGAGACTGATGAGCCGGCTGAGGCATGAGAGACTGAGGAGCCGGCTGAGGCATGAGAGATTGAGGAGCCGGCTGAGGCATGAGAGACTGAGGAGCCGGCTGAGACATGAGAGCCTGAGGAGCCGGGTGAGACATGAGAGACTGAGGAGCCGGCTGAGACATGAGAGCCTGACGAGCCGGCTGAGGCATGAGAGACTGAGGAGCCGGGTGAGGCATGAGAGACTGAGGAGCCGGCTGAGGCATGAGAGACTGAGGAGCCGGCTGAGACATGAGAGACTGAGGAGCCGGCTGAGACATGAGAGCCTGACGAGCCGGCTGAGGCATGAGAGACTGAGGAGCCGGCTGAGACATGAGAGACTGAGGAGCCGGCTGAGACATGAGAGACTGAGGAGCCGGCTGAGACATGAGAGACTGATGAGCCGGCTGAGGCATGACAGCCTGAGGAGCCGGCTGAGACATGAGAGACTGAGGAGCCGGCTGAGGCATGAGAGACTGATGAGCCGGCTGAGACATGAGAGACTGAGGAGCCGGGTGAGACATGAGAGACTGATGAGCCGGCTGAGACATGAGAGCCTGAGGAGCCGGCTGAGGCATGAGAGACTGATGAGCCGGCTGAGGCATGACAGCCTGAGGAGCCGGCTGAGACATGAGAGACTGATGAGCCGGCTGAGGCATGACAGACTGAGGAGCCGGCTGAGGCATGAGAGACTGATGAGCCGGCTGAGACATGAGAGACTGAGGAGCCGGCTGAGACATGAGAGCCTGAGGAGCCGGCTGAGGCATGACAGCCTGAGGAGCCGGCTGAGACATGAGAGCCTGAGGAGCCGGCTGAGACATGAGAGACTGATGAGCCGGCTGAGGCATGAGAGACTGAGGAGCCGGCTGAGGCATGAGAGACTGAGGAGCCGGCTGAGACATGAGAGCCTGACGAGCCGGGTGAGACATGAGAGCCTGATGAGCCGGGTGAGGCATGAGAGACTGATGAGCCGGCTGAGGCATGAGAGACTGAGGAGCCGGCTGAGACATGAGAGACTGATGAGCCGGCTGAGGCATGAGAGACTGAGGAGCCGGCTGAGACATGAGAGACTGAGGAGCCGGCTGAGGCATGAGAGCCTGAGGAGCCGGCTGAGGCATGAGAGACTGAGGAGCCGGCTGAGACATGAGAGACTGATGAGCCGGCTGAGACATGAGAGACTGAGGAGCCGGCTGAGGCATGAGAGACTGAGGAGCCGGCTGAGACATGAGAGCCTGACGAGCCGGCTGAGGCATGAGAGACTGACGAGCCGGCTGAGACATGAGAGACTGATGAGCCGGCTGAGACATGAGAGACTGAGGAGCCGGCTGAGGCATGAGAGCCTGAGGAGCCGGCTGAGGCATGAGAGACTGAGGAGCCGGCTGAGGTATGAGAGACGGAGGAGATGGGTGAGACATGAGAGACTGAGGAGCCGGCTGAGACATGAGAGACTGATGAGCCGGCTGAGGCATGAGAGACTGAGGAGCCGGCTGAGGCATGAGAGACTGATGAGCCGGCTGAGACATGAGAGACTGAGGAGCCGGGTGAGACATGAGAGACTGATGAGCCGGCTGAGGCATGAGAGCCTGATGAGCCAGCTGAGGCATGAGAGACTGATGAGCCGGCTGAGACATGAGAGACTGATGAGCCGGCTGAGACATGAGAGACTGAGGAGCCGGGTGAGACATGAGAGACTGATGAGCCGGCTGAGGCATGAGAGACTGATGAGCCGGCTGAGGCATGAGAGCCCGACGAGCCGGCTGAGGCATGAGAGCCCGACGAGCCGGCTGAGACATGAGAGCCCGACGAGCCGGCTGAGGCATGAGAGCCCGACGAGCCGGCTGAGACATGAGAGCCTGAGGAGCCGGCTGAGGCATGTGAGACTGAGGAGCCGGCTGAGACATGAGAGACTGAGGAGCCGGCTGAGGCATGAGAGACTGACGAGCCGGGTGAGACATGAGAGCCTGATGAGCCGGGTGAGGCATGAGAGACTGATGAGCCGGCTGAGACATGAGAGACTGATGAGGCGGCTGAGGCATGAGAGACTGAGGAGCCGGCTGAGACATGAGAGACTGATGAGCCGGCTGAGACATGAGAGACTGATGAGCCGGCTGAGACATGAGAGCCTGACGAGCCGGCTGAGGCATGAGAGACTGAGGAGCCGGCTGAGACATGAGAGACTGATGAGCCGGCTGAGACATGAAAGACTGATGAGGCGGCTGAGGCATGAGAGACTGAGGAGCCGGCTGAGACATGAGAGACTGATGAGCCGGCTGAGACATGAGAGACTGATGAGCCGGCTGAGACATGAGAGCCCGACGAGCCGGCTGAGGCATGAGAGCCCGACGAGCCGGCTGAGGCATGAGAGCCCGACGAGCCGGCTGAGGCATGAGAGCCCGACGAGCCGACTGAGACTGACTAGCCGGCTGAAGCATGAGAGCCCGACGAGCCGGCTGAGGCATGAGAGCCCGACGAGCCGGCTGAGACATGAGAGCCTGATGAGCCGGCTGAGGCATGAGAGACTGATGAGGCGGCTGAGGCATGAGAGACTGATGAGGCGGCTGAGGCATGAGAGACTGATGAGGCGGCTGAGCCATGAGAGACTGAGGAGCCGGCTGAGTCATGAGAGCCTATAGCAGTTCCCAGGCCCAACATCATAAATCTGGCCAAAAATAAAATAAACACTCACTGATGCTTCCATTAGGTGAGGTGTTATTCTGTAACGAGTGCGCTGAGAGTCAGGAAGCAAGTTCAGGGAGTGTTTTAATCGATAAAAGAAACAATGAACACAAAACACAAACAACGCACCGACATGAAAACAGAGTCAATAACACCTGAGGAAAGAACCAAGAGGAGTGACAGATATAGGGAAGATAATCAAGGAGGTGATGGAGTCCAGGTGAGTGACAGATATAGGGAAGATAATTAAGGAGGTGACGGGAGTCCAGGTGAGTGACAGATATAGGGAAGATAATCAAGGAGGGGATGGAGTCCAGGTGAGTGACAGATATGGGGAAGATAATCAAGGAGGGGATGGAGTCCAGGTGAGTGACAGATATAGGGAAGATAATCAAGGAGGGGATGGAGTCCAGGTGAGTGACAGATATAGGGAAGATAATCAAGGAGGGGATGGAGTCCAGGTGAGTGACAGATATAGGGAATATAATTAAGGAGGTGACGGGAGTCCAGGTGAGTGACAGATATAGGGAAGATAATCAAGGAGGGGATGGAGTCCAGGTGAGTGACAGATAGAGGGAAGATAATTAAGGAGGTGACGGGAGTCCAGGTGAGTGACAGATATAGGGAAGATAATCAAGGAGGGGATGGAGTCCAGGTGAGTGACAGATATAGGGAAGATAATCAAGGAGGGGATGGAGTCCAGGTGAGTGACAGATATGGGGAAGATAATCAAGGAGGTGACGGGAGTCCAGGTGAGTGACAGATATAGGGAAGATAATCAAGGAGGGGATGGAGTCCAGGTGAGTGACAGATATAGGGAAGATAATCAAGGAGGTGATGGAGTCCAGGTGAGTGAAAGATATAGGGAAGATAATCAAGGAGGGGATGGAGTCCAGGTGAGTGACAGATAGAGGGAAGATAATTAAGGAGGTGACGGGAGTCCAGGTGAGTGACAGATATAGGGAAGATAATCAAGGAGGGGATGGAGTCCAGGTGAGTGACAGATATAGGGAAGATAATCAAGGAGGGGATGGAGTCCAGGTGAGTGACAGATATGGGGAAGATAATCAAGGAGGTGACGGGAGTCCTGGTGAGTGACAGATATAGGGAAGATAATCAAGGAGGGGATGGAGTCCAGGTGAGTGAAAGATATAGGGAAGATAATCAAGGAGGTGATGGAGTCCAGGTGAGTGACAGATATAGGGAATATAATTAAGGAGGGGATGGAGTCCAGGTGAGTGACAGATAGAGGGAAGATGATCAAGGAGGGGTTGGAGTCCAGGTGAGTGACAGATAGAGGGAAGATAATCAAGGAGGTGATGGAGTCCAGGTGAGTGACAGATATAGGGAAGATAATCAAGGAGGTGATGGAGTCCAGGTGAGTGACAGATATAGGGAAGATAATCAAGGAGGTGATGGAGTCCAGGTGAGTGACAGATATAGGGAAGATAATCAAGGAGGTGATGGAGTCCAGGTGAGTGACATGACCTAGACGCCAGAGAGGGAGTATAAGTGACAAATGTAGTTGCGAAAATATATTTAAATATCAAAAGTTAAAGTATGAATAATTTAAAAAAAAATCTTATATTAAGCAAACCGGACGGCACAATATTGTTTATTTTTTTTTATTTGAGGGAAGCCAGTGGCACACTGCAACACTCAGACATAATTTGCAAACAAAGTATTTGTGTTCAGTGAGACCACCAGATCAGCGATGGTCTCTTGATAAGTGTGCAAATGTGAAAATGTTCCTGTCCTGCTAAGCATTTTATATGGAACGAATACATTTGGATGTCGGTGAACATGTACGGAGTAAAAAGTACATTATTGTCTTTAGGACTGTCGTGGAGTAAAAAGTACATTATTGTCTTTAGGAATGTCATGGAGTAAAAAGTACATTATTGTCTTTAGGAATGTCGTGGAGTAAATAGTACATTATTGTCTTTAGGAATGTCGTGGAGTAAAAAGTACATTATTGTCTTTAGGAATGTCGTGGGGTAAATAGTACATTATTGTCTTTAGGAATGTCGTGGAGTAAAAAGTACATTATTGTCTTTAGGAATGTCATGGAGTAAAAAGTACATTATTGTCTTTAGGAATGTCATGGAGTAAAAAGTACATTATTGTCTTTAGGAATGTCATGGAGTAAAAAGTACATTATTGTCTTTAGGAATGTCATGGAGTAAAAAGTACATTATTGTCTTTAGGAATGTCTTTAGGAATGGAGTAAAAAGTACATTATTGTCTTTAGGAATGTCATGGAGTAAAAAGTACATTATTGTCTTTAGGAATGTCGTGGAGTAAAAAGTACATTATTGTCTTTAGGAATGTCGTGGAGTAAAAAGTACATTATTGTCTTTAGGAATGTCATGGAGTAAAAAGTACATTATTGTCTTTAGGAATGTCGTGGGGTAAATAGTACATTATTGTCTTTAGGAATGTCGTGGAGTAAAAAGTACATTATTGTCTTTAGGAATGTCATGGAGTAAAAAGTACATTGTCTTTAGGAATGTCGTGGAGTAAAAGTACATTGTCTTTAGGAATGTCGTGGAGTAAAAGCAAACATAGCAATTGTAAAGTAAAGTACAGATACCCCCCCCCCCAAAAAAAAAAACTGAAGTAGTGCTTTCAAGTATTTTTACTTAAGTACTTTACACCACTGCAAATTACCCTGAAATTGCACTCTTGTCCAGTATTACTGGCAAATATCCTTTTGGATTTGATTTTTGTTGTTGTTGTTGTTGCTAGGCTTGGGATCCCCCTAGTGGTGGTGTCTGATAACGCACCCCAGTTTGCAGTCAATTTAAGATTGTTGCAGAGCATTATGAGCTCAGACATATAACCTCATTGTCGGCTATATCCTAAAAGTAACAGAAAGGCTTGAGAAGGGGTTGTGAAGTGACTCTTAAACAAGGAAGTAGACAGTTGGACTGATCCAAAACCTTGGCTTACAGAGCAGAGTGTGGCCTGTCACATGCAGAAATACTAATGGGACGCAAGATGCATTCCAGGTGGCCTTTTCTCTGCAGTAATGACTGCCCATTAGATGTGCAGGACAGGGCCCTGCAGGTGAAGGCAACATTAAACTCTACTATGATAAAACTGCTAGAGTGTTGCCACCACTGGTAGCTCAGAATGTGGTTAGAATGCAGGGTCAGGACTCATGGGACAGAGAGACTACTGTATTGGAGGAGGTTACAGGGTCAGGACTCATGGGACAGAGAGACTACTGTATTGGAGGAGGTTACAGGGTCAGGACTCATGGGACAGAGAGACTACTGTATTGGAGGAGGTTACAGGGTCAGGACTCATGGGACAGAGAGACTACTGTATTGGAGGAGGTTACAGGGTCAGGACTCATGGGACAGAGAGACTACTGTATTGGAGGAGGTTACAGGGTCAGGACTCATGGGACAGAGAGACTACTGTATTGGAGGAGGTTACAGGGTCAGGACTCATGGGACAGAGAGACTACTGTATTGGAGGAGGTTACAGGGTCAGGACTGAGAGAGACTACTGTATTGGAGGAGGTTACAGGGTCAGGACTCATGGGAGACAGAGAGACTACTGTATTGGAGGAGGTTACAGGGTCAGGACTCATGGGACAGAGAGACTACTGTATTGGAGGAGGTTACAGGGTCAGGACTCATGGGACAGAGAGACTACTGTATTGGAGGAGGTTACAGGGTCAGGACTCATGGGACAGAGAGACTACTGTATTGGAGGAGGTTACAGGGTCAGGACTCATGGGACAGAGAGACTACTGTATTGGAGGAGGTTAATGTATTGATGGAGGTTACAGGGTCAGTATTCATGTGATAGAAAGGAGGAGGTTGGCCCTCGGTCATATAATTCACTGGACACACAGGAAAAAGAAAGGAGAACAAGTGGGGATGTTTCTGTGACACTAGGTACTGGGAGGGTGTCAGTAACTTATGGCACAGTGTGGTTGGAGACAGAGAGACATTATGGTTGGAGACAGAGACAAAGTCTGGTTAGAAACAGAGACACAGTCTGTTTGGAGACAGAGACACAGTCTGGTTGGAGACAGAGACACAGTCTGGTTGGAGAAAGAGACACAGTCTGGTTGGAGACAGAAGACATTATGGTTGGAGACAGAGACACAGTCTGGTTAGAAACAGAGACACAGTCTGTTTGGAGACAGAGACACAGTCTGGTTGGAGACAGAGACACAGTCTGGTTGGAGAAAGAGACACAGTCTGGTTGGAGACAGAGACACAGTCTGGTTGGAGACAGAGACACAGTCTGGTTGGAGAAAGAGACACAGTCTGGTTGGAGACAGAGACACAGTCTGGTTGGAGACAGAGACACAGTCTGGTTGGAGACAGAGACACAGTCTGGTTGGAGAAAGAGACACAGTCTGGTTGGAGACAGAGACACAGTCTGGTTGGAGACAGAGACACAGTCTGGTTGGAGAAAGAGACACAGTCTGGTTGGAGAAAGAGACACAGTCTGGTTGGAGAAAGAGACACAGTCTGGTTGGAGAAAGAGACACAGTCTGGTTGGAGACAGAGACACAGTCTGGTTGGAGACAGAGACACAGTCTGGTTGGAGAAAGAGACACAGTCTGGTTGGAGAAAGAGACACAGTCTGGTTGGAGACAGAGACACAGTCTGGTTGGAGACAGAGACACAGTCTGGTTGGAGAAAGAGACACAGTCTGGTTGGAGACAGAGACACAGTCTGGTTGGAGACAGAGACACAGTCTGGTTGGAGAAAGAGACACAGTCTGGTTGGAGACAGAGACACAGTCTGGTTGGAGACAGAGACAGTCTGGTTGGAGACAGAGACACAGTCTGGTTGGAGACAGAGACACAGTCTGGTTGGAGAAAGAGACACAGTCTGGTTGGAGACAGAGACACAGTCTGGTTGGAGACAGAGACACAGTCTGGTTGGAGACAGAGACACAGTCTGGTTGGAGACAGAGACAGTCTGGTTGGAGACAGAGACACAGTCTGGTTGGAGACAGAGACACAGTCTGGTTGGAGACAGAGACACAGTCTGGTTGGAGACAGAGACACAGTCTGGTTGGAGAGAGAGACAGGACAAACAATACACCCCCCTCTAGTGGATAAACTGAGTATCACACTCTTCCCAACTGTATATCGTGCACTACTTTTGGTCAGAGCCCATGGGACTTATAGGATGCCATTTGGGACAGGCAGTACTATTCCTCCCTCCCTGTACTGTATTGAACAGGTTGACCTCCAATGTATTAGCTAAAAGTAATGCATTATATTGGGAATAGGGATCCTTTTTTAAAGACTTGTCCCTACTCTCACAAACGTATTTCTTAATGATACCCAAAGTGCAGATATTAGCCACGCGTTAAAAAAAATTGCACGTAAAAAATAAAATAAAAATACAACTAAACTTTTTACATTTTTAAATCATAACGACCCTCTTAAGGACACACGCGTGATCTTAAAGGACTTATTGGGAATCATATCTTGTCGTGTCAATGTTGTCTCATTGATGTTCCCTGGAAATGAAAGAGAAGTTTACTTAAAGCTGTCGATAATGTGCCAACTATTCACACCTTCTGTTACAAACACATAACGCATCCAAAATCTACAAGAACAAAGTGTCCCTCACTGAATCATAGGATTCATCAAACACAGAGGGGAAACAAATTGCTGTCTAAATAAATATGAACAAAGTGTCCCCAGTGAATCATAGGATTCATCAAGGCAGAGGGGAGGCAAACAAAGTGGTCTAAATAAATATGGAGAAAGCCTGATTCACGTTGAGGTCCAGGTCTTAGAGTGTGGAGACACAGGTAGCCCAGTGTATTAGGCAGGTCATGGAGTGTGGAGGCAGCCCAGTGGTTAGGTAGCCCAGTGGTTAGAGTGTGGAGGCAGCAGGTAGCCCAGTGGTTAGAGTGTGGAGGCAGCAGGTAGCCCAGTGGTTAGAGTGTGGAGGCAGCAGGTAGCCCAGTGGTTAGCAGCAGGTAGCCCAGTGGTTAGAGTGTGGAGACAGCAGGTAGCCCAGTGGTTAGAGTGTGGAGGCAGCAGGTAGCCCAGTGGTTAGAGTGTGGAGGCAGCAGGTAGCCCAGTGGTTAGAGTGTGGAGGCAGCAGGTAGCCCAGTGGTTAGAGTGTGGAGGCAGCAGGTAGCCCAGTGGTTAGAGTGTGGAGGCAGCAGGTAGCCCAGTGGTTAGAGTGTGGAGGCAGCAGGTAGCCCAGTGGTTAGAGAGTGTGGAGGCAGCAGGTAGCCCAGTGGTTAGAGGTGCCCAGTGGTTAGAGTGCAGGTAGCCCAGTGGTTAGAGTGTGGAGGCAGCAGGTAGCCCAGTGGTTAGAGTGTGGAGGCAGCAGGTAGCCCAGTGGTTAGAGTGTGGAGGCAGCAGGTAGCCCAGTGGTTAGAGTGTGGAGGCAGCAGGTAGCCCAGTGGTTAGAGTGTGGAGACAGCAGGTAGCCCAGTGGTTAGAGTGTGGAGGCAGCAGGTAGCCCAGTGGTTAGAGTGTGGAGGCAGCAGGTAGCCCAGTGGTTAGAGTGTGGAGGCAGCAGGTAGCCCAGTGGTTAGAGTGTGGAGGCAGCAGGTAGCCCAGTGGTTAGAGTGTGGAGGCAGCAGGTAGCCCAGTGGTTAGAGTGTGGAGGCAGCAGTGGTTAGAGTGTGGGCAGAGGCAGGTAGCCCAGTGGTTAGAGTGTGGAGGCAGCAGGTAGCCCAGTGGTTAGAGTGTGGAGGCAGCAGGTAGCCCAGTGGTTAGAGTGTGGAGGCAGCAGGTAGCCCAGTGGTTAGTGTGGAGGCAGAGTGGTTAGAGTGTGGAGGCAGCAGCAGGTAGCCCAGTGGTTAGGTTAGAGTGTGGAGTAGCCCAGTGGTTAGGTGTGGAGGCAGCAGGTAGCCCAGTGGTTAGAGTGTGGAGGCAGGGTAGCCCAGTGGTTAGAGTGTGGAGGCAGGTAGCCCAGTGGTTAGAGTGTGGAGGCAGGTAGCAGGTAGCCCCCAGTGGTTAGAGTGTGGAGGCAGCAGGTAGCCCAGTGGTTAGAGTGTGGAGGCAGCAGGTAGCCCAGTGGTTAGAGTGTGGAGGCAGCAGGTAGCCCAGTGGTTAGAGTGTGGAGGCAGCAGGTAGCCCAGTGGTTAGAGTGTGGAGGCAGCAGGTAGCCCAGTGGTTAGAGTGTGGAGAGCAGGTAGCCCAGTGGTTAGAGTGTGGAGGCAGCAGGTAGCAGTGGTTAGTAGCCTAGTGGTTAGAGTGTGGTTAGAGTGTGGAGGCAGCAGGTAGCCCAGTGGTTAGAGTGTGGAGGCGGCAGGTAGCCCAGTGGTTAGAGTGTGGAGAGGCAGGTAGTGGTTAGTGGAGGCTAGTGGTTAGAGTAGTGGTTAGAGTGTGGAGGCAGGTAGTCTAGTGGTTAGAGTGTAGAGGAGGTAGCCCAGTGGTTAGTGTGGAGACAGCAGGTAGCCCAGTGGTAGTGTGGAGTGGTGGTTAGAGTGTGGTTAGAGGTGGAGGCAGCAGGTAGCCCAGTGGTTAGAGTGTGGAGGCTAGCCCAGTGGTTAGAGTGTAGAGGCAGCAGGTAGCCCAGTGGTTAGAGTGTGGAGGCAGGCAGGTAGTGGTTAGAGTGTGGAGGCAGCCAGGAGGTTAGAGCGTTGGACCAGTAACCAAAAGGTCGCTAGTTTGAATCCCTGATTCGACAAGGTAAAGAAGAAAAAATATCTGTTGATGTGCCCTTGAGCAAGGCACTCACCCCTGACTGCTCCATGATCACTGTTGATAAGGAGGCAGGTTGAGTGGTTAGAGTGTAGAGGAGGCATAGTCCAGGAGGTTAGAGCCCAGTGACCCCATTTGGGAGAGTGGGGTCAAGGCACTCACCCCTGACTGCTCCATGATCACTGAGGACTGCCCCCCCCACGGCATAGCCAGGTTCCTCTCTAGGTTTTGGCCTTTCTCTGGAGTTTTTCCTAGCCACCGTGCTTCTACACCTGTATTGCTTAATGTTTGGGGTTTTAGGCTGGGTTTCTGTACAGCACTTTGTGACATCAGCTGACGTAAGAAGGGCTTTATAAATACATTTGATTGATTGATTGAGTTGGGATATACAAAACACACATTTCTAATTCACATATGCGTATTGTGAAATTGTGTCACAGTGATCCACCTTCCCATTGCAGACTAGCTGAGGGGGAACACACTGTAGGCTTCTGGAGGAGAGGGCTAGCTTCACCATGAAGGTGGTAGATGAAGACAGGGTGTATTGTGGGTAATAGCCGTGAAGGCATTTCATCATTATCAAATACACCTTACACCTTACAGTGAAATGCTTACTTACCAACAATGCAGTTTCAAAAAAATACAGATAAGAATAAGAAATAAAAGTAACAAGTAATTAAAGAGCAGCAATAAAATAACAATAGTGAGACTATATACAGGGGGGTACTGGTACAGAGTCAATGTGTGGGGGCACCGGTTAGTTGAGGTAATATGTACATGTAGGTAGATAATTACAACAGAGTAGCAGCTGTGTAAAAGAGGGTGGGGGGCAACTAAATAGTCTGGGTAGCCATTTGACTAGACGTTCAGCAGTCTTGGGGCTTGGGGGGTTAGAAGGTGTTTTAGAAGCCTCTTGGACCTAGACTTGGTTCTCCGGTACCACTCGCTGTGCGGTAGCAGAGAGAACAGTCTATGAGTAGGGTGGCTGGAGTCTAAAGACAACTCGTAGGGCCTTCCTCTGACACCGCCCAGTGTAGAGATCGGGACCTGTTCCTCAGGAAGCAGTATAGGGTTGGAGTCGGGCTCGTCAGAGTCATGAAAGGGAAAAAGGATTCTGCTAGTTCGTGGTGAATAATAGCAGTCCTGATGTCTATTAGTCATTTTCGGTCGTAAGAGACGTTAGCGGCAACATTATGTATAAAATAAGTACAAATAAAGTGTTGTAGTGTTCCTATTGGTTGTGTTGTAGTGTTCCTATTGGTTGTGTGATGTATTGTGTATGATGGTGTTTTCTATTGGTTGTGTTGTAGTGTTCCTATTGGTTGTGTATGGTACTGTTCCTATTGGTTGTGTGATGCATTGTGTATGATGGTGTTCCTATTGGTTGTGTTGTATGTATGGTAGTGTTCCTATTGGTTGTGTATGGTAGTGTTCCTATTGGTTGTGTGATGTATTGTATGATGGTGTTCCTATTGGTTGTGTATGGTAGTGTTCCTATTGGTTGTGTGATGTATTGTGTATGATGGTGTTCCTATTGGTTGTGTGATGCATTGTGTATGATGGTGTTCCTATTGGTTGTGTTGTAGTGTTCCTATTGGTTGTGTGATGTATTGTGTATGATGGTGTTCCTATTGGTTGTGTATGGTAGTGTTCCTATTGGTTGTGTGATGTATTGTGTATGATGGTGTTCCTATTGGTTGTGTTGTAGTGTTCCTATTGGTTGTGTGATGTATTGTGTATGATGGTGTTCCTATTGGTTGTGTATGGTAGTGTTCCTATTGGTTGTGTGATGTATTGTGTATGGTGGTGTTCCTATTGGTTGTGTATGGTAGTGTTCCTATTGGTTGTGTGATGTATTGTGTATGATGGTGTTCCTATTGGTTGTGTATGGTAGTGTTCCTATTGGTTGTGTATGGTAGTGTTCCTATTGGTTGTGTGATGTATTGTATGTGGTGTTCCTATTGGTTGTGTTGTAGTGTTCCTATTGGTTGTGTGATGTGTTGTGTATGTGGTGTTCCTATTGGTTGTGTTGTGTTCCTATTGGTTGTATGGTAGTGTTCCTATTGGTTGTGTATGGTAGTGTTCCTATTGGTTGTGTATGGTAGTGTTCCTATTGGTTGTGTGATGTATGGTGGTGTTCCTATGGTGTTCCTATTGGTTGTGTTGTAGTGTTCCTATTGGTTGTGTGATGTGTTGTGTATGGTGGTGTTGCTATTGGTTGTGTGATGTATTGTAGTGTTCCTATTGGTTGTGTATGGTAGTGTTCCTATTGGTTGTGTATGGTAGTGTTCCTATTGGTTGTGTGATGTATTGTGTATGATGGTGTTCCTATTGGTTGTGTTGTAGTGTTCCTATTGGTTGTGTGATGTGTTGTGTATGGTGGTGTTCCTATTGGTTGTGTTGTAGTGTTCCTATTGGTTGTGTGATGTATGATGGTGTTCCTATTGGTTGTGTATGGTAGTGTTCCTATTGGTTGTGTATGGTAGTGTTCCTATTGGTTGTGTATGGTAGTCTTCCTATTGGTTGTGCATGGTAGTGTTCCTATTGGTTGTGTATGGTAGTGTTCCTATTGGTTGTGTGATGTATGGTGTATGGTGGTGTTCCTATTGGTTGTGTTGTAGTGTTCCTATTGGTTGTGTGATGTGTATGGTGTGTCCTATTGGTTGTGTTGGTAGTGTTCCTATTGGTTGTGTGATGTATTGTGTATGATGGTGTTCCTATTGGTTGTGTGATGTATTGTGTTGATGGTGTTCCTATTGGTTGTGTATGGTAGTGTTCCTATTGGTTGTGTATGGTAGTGTTCCTATTGGTTGTGTATGGTAGTGTTCCTATTGGTTGTGTGATGTTTTTGTAGTGTTCCTATTGGTTGTGTTGTAGTGTTCCTATTGGTTGTGTGATGTGTTGTGTATGGTGGTGTTCCTATTGGTTGTGTTGTAGTGTTCCTATTGGTTGTTTGATGTATTGTGTACGTTGGTGTTCCTATTGATGTTTTGTTTTGCTTTAACACTTGATCGTGACTTTCAGTTCCATTACACATAAGAGTCATTGGACTAAGGTGTCTTCTGAATTCAACCTCTGAAAAATGTGTATTTTATAAGTATTTTCAAATAAATTTTGTTTACTGGGACTAATATAGTGTTGTGGGGTAAAGGAGGAGGTAATTTTTTTGTCTCACCCAGGGCGGCAGAACGGACAGGACTTGGCCTGACTACATGCAACTCCTCTGCTGAGAAGTCTTCCAGTCCCAGGAACTGCTCTGACGATTCCACAATGATGGATCGCTATTTTCCTGGTCTTTTGCTCCACTTTGGCAGTGCCATTATCCACCATAGCTATAAAGGCCACACAAAGTCTACCTTCTTGACATATAAAATATCTGAGTCCTTCTTTTAACCCCTGCCGCCACCATGCGATCATTCTCTTCTACATTGACAGCTAAAATCAAATGATCACACTGTATTTGTCACATGTGCCAAATACAACCAATAAATGTTTACTTACGAGCCCTTAACCCACAATACAGTTCAAGAAGAGTTACGAAAATATTTACCAAATAATCTAAAGTGAAAAAATATAATGTAAAAAGTTACACAATAGTAAGGCTATAAACAGGGGGTACCGGTACCGAGTCAATGTGCAGGGGTACAGGTTAGTTGAGATAATTTGTACATGTAGGTAGAGGTGAAGTGACTATGCATACATAATAAACAGTGATTAGCAGCAGTGTAAAAACAAAGGGGGGGGTATCAATGCAAATTGTCCGGGTAGCCATTGGATTAATTGTTCAGCAGTCTAAAGGCTTCGGGATAGAAGCTGTTAAGGAGCCTTAAGGTCCTTAAGGCTTGGCCCTCCGGTACCACTAATTACCACTGTTCTAGAAGAGAGAACAGTCTTTAACTTGGGTGACTCAAGTATTTGACAGGACCTATAAACCGCCAAGTATATAGGTCCTGGATGGCAGGAAACTTGGCCCCAGTGCTGGGCTGTACACACTACCCACTGTAGTGCTTTCTGGTCGGATGCCGAGCAGTTGCCATACCAGGTTGTGATGCAACCAGTCAGGATGATCTCGATGGTGCAGCTGTAGAACTTTTTGAGGATCTGGGGACCCATGCCATATCTTTTTAGTTTCCTGTGGGGGAATAGGCATTGCCATGCCCTCTTCACGACTGTTTTGGTGTATTTGGACCATTCTAGTTTGTTGGTGATGTGGACACCAGGGAAATTGAAACTCGACCCACTCCACTGCAGCCCCATCGATGTTAATCGGGGTGTGTTCGGTCCTCCTTTTCCTGTAGGCCATGATCATCTCCTTTGTCTTGATCACGTTGAGGGAGAGGTTGTTATCCTGGCACCACACTGCCAGTTCTCTGACCTCCTCCCTATAGGCTGTCTCATCGTTATCGATGATCAGGCCTACCACCGCTGTGTCGTCAGCAAACTTAATGATGGTGTTGGAGTCGTGCGTGGCCATGCAGTCGTGGGTGAACAGAGAGTACAGGACTGAGGGGCCCCCGTGTTTAGGATCAGTACGGCAGATGTGTTGTTACCTACCCTTAAAACATGGGGGCGGTCCATCAGGAAGTCCAGGATCCAGTTGCAGAGGGAGGTGTTTAGTCCCAGGGTCCTTAGCTTAGCGATGAGCTTCGTGGGCACCATAGTACTGTAGTCAATGAACAGTATTCTCACATAGGTGTTCCTTTTGTCCAGGTGGGAAAGGGCAGTTTATAGTGTGATTGAGATTGCGTCATCTGTGGATCTATTGGTGCAGTATGCGAATTGGAATGGGTCATTTAGGCAGATTACAGATTACAGACGCTTTCTTGGGCACAATGACTATGGCGGTCTGTTTGAATCATGTAGGTATTACAGACTCGGACAGGGAGAGGTTGAAAATGTCAGTGAAGACACTTGCCAGTTGACCCGCGCATGTTCTGAGTACACGTCCTGGTAATCCATCTGCCCCAGCTGCCTTTTGAATGTTGACCTATTTAAAGGTCTTGCTCACGGCTACGGAGAGCGTGATCATACAGTCATCCAGAACAGCTGGTGCTGTCATGCATGCTTCAGTGTTGCTTGCCTTGAAGCGAGCATAAAAGGCATTTAGCCTATCTGGTAGGTTCGCGTCGCTAGGCATCTTGCGGGAGCTCTAGCCTTTAGCTCGGTGTGGATGTTGCCTGTAATCCATGGCTTCTGGTTGGGATATGTACGTACGGTCCCTGTGGGAACGACATAATCAAATCTCTTATTGATTAAGCCAATGACTGAGGTGGTGTATTCCTCAATGCCGTTGGATGAATTCTGAAACATATTCCAGTCCTGTAGTATAGCATCCGAGTCATCTGACCACTTCTGTATTGAACGAGTCAATGGTACTTCCTGCTTTAGTTTTAGCTTGTAAGCAGGAATCAGGAGGATAGAACTATGGTCAGATTTGCCAAATGGAGAGCGAGGGAGAGCTTTGTACGCATCTCTGTGTGTGGAGTAAAGGTGGTCTCGAGTTGTTTTCCTTCTGGTTGCACATGCAACATGCTGGTAGAAATAAGGTCAAACGGATTTAAGTTTGCCTGAATTAAAGTCCCCGGCCACTAGGAGAGACGCTTCTGGATGAGCATTTTCTTGTTTGCTTATGGCCTAATAGGAGTTGGTTGAGAGCAGTCTTAGTGCCAGCGTCAGTTTGTGGTGGTAGATGGCTACGAAAAATATAGATGAAAACTCTCTTGGTAGACAGTGTGGTCTAGACATCGCGCACCAGCTGTTATTGACAAACACCCCTAGCCCTCGTCTTACCGTACGTAGCTGTTCTGTCCTGCTGATGAAAACACAGCCATGTTTTTGTTCAGCCATGACTCTGTGAAATATAAGATTTTAAAATGTTTTATGTCCTGTTGGTAGGATAGTTTCGAATGGAGCTTATCCAGTTTATTCTGGATAAGTGGTTACGCCAACGAATTCTCACAAGGCACCCTGATCTCCGCCCCTTGTAATTCCTTATTTTCTTCACGCGAATGACAGGGATTTGGGCCTTGTCTGGGAGCAGCATTATATAATTTGCGGAAGACTCATTAAAGAAAAACAAAATTGTCCAGTTCGAGGTGAGTAATCGCTAATCTGATATATCCTGAAGCTCTTTTCTGTCATTATAGATAGTAGCAGAATAATTATGTACAAAATAATAAAATAATAAAATAAAATAAACAATGCGAAAAAAACACACAAAATAGCACAATTGGTCAGGAGTAAAACGGCAGCCATCCCCCTCCAGCACCATTCTCTTCAATGATGAAACGCTGTTGCAGACCTGCTGTTGACTCACTACCGCCACCTGCAGTAAGCTTTTTATAAATGATAGATTTCCACAACTAAATGGAGACAAAGTCAAATCAAATCTCTGCTTATTTACTGACTATGGGCCTTATTCGTGGAGCAGCTCCGAGTAGGATTATCTTGGATCCGTTTGAACTTTTTGATCAAAATTAACAATATATTACATGGACATGGGGACCACCCTGATTCTAGAACCGCACTCTTACTCTGAGATGCTTGATACATACAACACTAGTAGTAGTAGTTTCTTTGGTAAAGTTTTCTTAGTTTGTTGGGTCATTTTTCTGTTTGCATGACAGTTTACCTTTTGTGGAAAAACCCATTGAAAACCGACCAGAGTTTACCCACCAATAAATGTTTTACATTATGAACATCTACGTGTAACCCCCCCCCCACACACACACACACACACACACACACTAACCTGTCAGCATTGTGAGAACTGAGAGAGGATTTAAGGGTTTGTTTTAGTTAGGATGAGAAATCCCGCTGACAGTGCAGATAAAACCCTAAACCCTGGATTTACCCTGTCACAAACAGTTTACAACACACTAAATACACACACACACACACACACACACACAGAGAAACACAAACCATGCGGACACACACTCAGAGAGCACACCAACTTGAGTGTTACATCATATGTGTATGAAAAACATCGGAGCATAGACTGATCAGGTGAAACCAGGTGAAATATATTATCCCTTATTGATTTATTAAATCCACTTGTTAAATCCACTTCAATCAGTGTAGATGAAGGGGAGGAGACAGGTTGAAGAAGGATTTTTCATTCTTGAGACAATTAAGACATGGATTATGTATTTCAGAGGGTGAATGGGGCAAGACCAAAGATTTAAGTGCTTTTGAATGGGGTGTGGTCGTAGGTGCCAGGCACACTGGTTTGAGTGTGTCAAGAACTGCAATGCTGCTGGGTTTTTCACGTGTGTATCATGAATGGTCCACCACCAGCCAAAGTGGGGCGGCAGGGTAGCCTAGTGGTTAGATTGTTGGGCTCGTAACCGGAAGGTTGCAAGTTCAAATCCCCGAGCTGACGAGGTAAAAATCTGTCATTCTGCCCCTGAACAGGCAGTTAACCCACTATTCCTAGGCTGAATTTGTTCTTAACTGACTTGCCTAGTTAAATAAAGGTAAAAAAAAAATAGTACATCAAGCCAACTTTACAACATTGACCAGCATCCCTGTGGAACGCTTTCAACACCTTGTAGAGGCCCTGACAAATTGTGGCTGTTCTGAGGGTAAAAGTGGGTGGAACTCAATATTAAGTGTTTTGTACACTCAGCAGATGTAACCACACCACATATTGTGACCGGCTCAATTCAGTTTTATGTAGCAAAATGGAATGGTGGTGTTTACATTGGATAAAAGTAGAGACTCAGAGTTAGAACATGGTATATCACACTACAGTTGAGGAACAATGGGGAAAGGAATTCTGCTTTGAAAGTTGCTACACTTTTGTGAAAATGGCCTTTGAATGTTTTGGTACACCAACTCAGAGAGCTCTTCTTTGTCTACACCCATTCAGCATTGTTCACACCCTCATCGTTCACACCCTCCTAAACTATAGCCCCGCTCGTAAACTCAGAGCTAGTCAGATTGTCCGTTTGTAAATTCAGTTTTAAACTGGATGCTCTGGCCGAGGAGTAGGGTTGATGCTAACAACTGCAGTCAAGGACGCATACCTCGCCTAGTCTGATCTCTCCAAGTCCTCTCCAAGTCTTACCTCTCCTAGTCTTACCTCTCCTAGTCTTACCTCTCCTAGTCTTACCTCTCCTAGTCCTCTCCCAGTCTTACCTCTCCTAGTCCTCTCCCAGTCTTACCTCTCCTAGTCTTACCTCTCCTAGTCCTCTCCAAGTCTTACCTCTCCTAGTCCTCTCCCAGTCTTACCTCTCCTAGTCCTCTCCCAGTCTTACCTCTCCCAGTCTTACCTCTCATAGTCTTACCTCTCATAGTCTTACCTCTCCTAGTCTTACCTCTCCTAGTCCTACCTCTCCTAGTTCTACCTCTCCTAGTCTTACCTCTCCTAGTCCTACCTCTCCTAGTTCTACCTCTCCTAGTCCTACCTCTCCTAGTCCTACCTCTCCTAGTCTTACCTCTCCTAGTCTTACCTCTAATAGTCCTACCTTTCCTAGCACTACCTCTCCTAGTCCACTCCAAATCCTACCTCTCCTCGTCCTCTACTAATCTTACCTCTCCTAGTCTTACCTCTCATAGTCTTACCTCTCCTAGTCTTACCTCTCCTAGTCCTACCTCTCCTAGTTCTACCTCTCCTAGTCTTACCTCTCCTAGTCTTACCTCTCCTAGTCTTACCTCTCCTAGTCCTACCTCTCCTAGTCCTACCTCTCCTAGTCCTACCTCTCCTAGTCTTACCTCTCCTAGTCTTACCTCTAATAGTCCTACCTTTCCTAGCACTACCTCTCCTAGTCCACTCCAAATCCTACCTCTCCTCGTCCTCTACTAATCTTACCTCTCCTAGTCCTCCCTTTGATAGTCCTGCCTATCCTAGTCCTACCTCTCCCAGTCCTACCCCTCCTAGTCCTCTCCTAGTCCTACCTCTTCTAGTCCTACCTCTGTTTTACCTCTCATAGTCCTACCTCTGTTTCACCTCTCCTAGTACTCTCCTAGTCTTACCTCTCCTAGTCCTCTCCTAGCCGTACCTCTCCTAGTCGTACCTCTCCTAATCTTACCTCTCCTAGTCCTACCTCTCCTAGTCTTACCTCTCCTAGTCCTCTCCTAGGCTTACCTCTCCTAGTCTTACCTCTCCAGTCCTACCTCTCTGTCTTACCTCTCCTAGTCCTCTCCTAGTCTTACCTCTCCTGGTCTTACCTCTCCTAGTCTTACCTCTCCTGGTCTTACCTCTCCCAGTCTTACCTCTCCAAGTCCTACCTCTCCTTATACTACCTCTCCTAGTCATCTCCTAGCACTACCTCTCCTAGTCCTCTCCAAATCCTACCTCTCCTAGTCCTCTCCTAATCTCACCTCTCCTAGTCCTCTCCTAGTCTTACCTCTCCTAGTCTTACCTCTCCTAGTCGTACCTCTCCTAGTCGTACCTCTCCTAGTCCTCTCCTTGTCTTACCTCTCCTAGTCCGACCACTCCTGGTACCCACCTCTCCTAGTCCTACCTCTCTGTCTTACCTCTTCTCGTCCTCTCCTGGTCTTACCTCTCCTGGTCTTACCTCTCCTAGTCTTACCTCTCCTATTCTTACCTCTCCAAGTCCTACCTCTCCTTATCCTACCTCTCCTAGTCCTCTCCAAATCCTACCTCTCCTAGTCCTCTCCTAATCTCACCTCTCCTAGTCCTCTCCTAGTCTTACCTCTCCTAGTCCGACCACTCCTGGTCCCACCTCTCTTTCTTACCTCTCCTAGTCCTACCTCTCCTAGTCCTACCTCTCATAGTCTTACCTCTCCTAGTCCTACCTCTCCTAGTCTTACCTCTCCTAGTCCTCTCCTAGTCTTACCTCTCCTAGTCGTACCTCTCCTAGCCCTCTCCTAGTCCTACCTCTCCTAGTCTACCTCTCCTAGTCTACCTCTCATAGTCTTACCTCTCCCAGTCCTACCTCTCCTAGTCTTACCTCTCCTAGTCCGACCACTCCTGGTCCCACCTCTCTTTCTTACCTCTCCTAGTCCTACTTCTCCTAGTCTTACCTCTCCTAGTCTTACCTCTCCTAGTCTTACCTCTCCTAGTCTTACCTCTCCTAGTCTTACCTCTCCTAGTCTTACAGTCTTACCTCTCCTAGTCTTACCTCTCCTAGTCCTACCTCTCCTAGTCTTACCTCTCCTAGTCTTAGTCTTACCTCTCCTAGTCTTACCTCTCCTAGTCTTACCTCTCCTAGTCTTACCTCTCCTAGTCTTACCTCTCCTAGTCCTACCTCTCCTAGTCTTACCTCTCCTAGTCTTACCTCTCCTAGTCTTACCTCTTCTAGTCTTACAGTCTTACCTCTCCTAGTCTTACCTCTCCCAGTCTTACAGTATTACCTCTCCTAGTCTTACCTCTCCTAGTCCTACCTCTCCTAATCGTCTCCCAGTCCCAGTAGATCATGTCCATACACTAACAGATAGAGTGTCTGCATCCAAAATGGCACCTTATTCCCTATATAGTGCACTACTTTAGTCCAGAGCCCTATGGCACCCTATTCCCTTATATCGTGCACTATTTTGACCAGGGTCCATAGGTCTGTGTAAGGATGAAGGTGCCATTTGGAAGTTACCTTTGACTCCTCGTGGAGAGATGATATGTGGAAACAGAAACAGTGAGTAACTAAAGTGAGTGTCTGGACATGAACGTCAAGTCCCTGTGTTTAAGTGTTTTTGAAGCAGCTAAAACTGTTGCATTTTTTTTAGTTTATATTAAGTTTATAAATCAGCAGTAAGACATGTATAAATCAAATGGTTGAAATTACCCAGATGTTTTAGACAAGACTTTGAAGTAACTAATGACTTTGTATTGTTAACTCGATACCGTATTCATCTGTAAGTATGTGCATGATCTATTATTAGTTTGTATAATATGATATATAATATATAAAGTAATATATAATATAATAATATATAATATAATATGTAATCTTTTGTGTCTCAAGAGTTCTTACGTTTCACATTGCTACTGTGATTTACGATTCATAAAATGAATAACACAGAGATTCATTCCAGGTTCAGGTTCATGCCAAATCTAGAGCCATGCCTTCAGATAAGATCTCTTCATTCGGATAGCAGTTACTCTCAATCGGCTAAGGCTTCTCTTCATAGCGACCGATAAAACACTTCGTCACGCAGTGTTCTTTGGGGTTTCCTAGCGCCCAGACAGGCGTGATAAAATCACTATATAAATGACTATGTCTGCATCTCAAAATGGTTCTATATAGTGCCAACTTCTTTGGCTTGTAACCATAGAGGAAACCCTTTTCGATGATAAATGGAAACTTTGTTTCAAGGTTCAATAAAGAACCATGCTCATATGGTGCTATAAAATAACCGTAACGAACCATTAGAACAGTTATATATCACACCAAAAATGGGTTCCGCTATGGTTACTACCTTTTTTTTAAATGGAGAATGGTTCTATAAAATGGTTCTATAAAGAACCTTTCTCAATCTCAAAAGGTTCTTTGTAGAACTGTACAGTTTTCTTCATTAATAACCATAGGTTTTTATTATTGTGTTCATTAACAAGTTGAAAATGCTGGAATAGCTGAGGGCCCCTGATGAGAGAATTCTAAGAACTACTGGCTAAATCAACTCTCAATTGACACAAGGCCGTACAGGACTCGTTCACAAAACACTGTCCATATTCAGATACACTAAGAAAATATTCAGATCCTTGACTTTTTCCAAGTTTTGTTTTACTTTACAACCTTATTCTACAATGTATTAAATAGTTGTTTCCCTCATCAATCTACACAGAATACCCCATAATGACTAAGCAAAAAGAGTTTGGTAAAAATATTTTAAAATGTACTTTTTTTTAATAATAGGAAATGTCACATTTACATAAGTATTCAGACCCTTTAGTCAGTACTTTTTTGAAGCACCTTTGGCAGAGATTACAGCCTTGAGTCTTCTTGGGTATGATGCTACAAGCTTGGCACACATGTATTTGGGGAGTATTTCTCCCATTCTACTCTCCAGATCCTCTCAAGCTCTGTCAGGTTGGATGGGGAGCGTCGCTGCACAGCTATTTTCAGGTCTCTCCAGAGATGTTGGATCAGGTTCCAGTCAGGGCTCTGGCTGGGCAACTCAAGGACATTCAGAGACTTGTCCTGAAGCCACTCTTGCGTAGTCTTGGCTGTGTGCTTAGGGTCGTTGTCCTGTTGGAAGGTGAACCTTCACCCCAGTCTGAGGTCTTGAGCAGGTTTTCATCAAGGATCTCTCTGTACTTTGCTCCGTTCATCTTTGCCTCGATCCTGACTAGTCTCCCAGTCCCTGCTGCTGACAAACATCCCCACAGCATGATGCTGCCACCACCATGCTTCACCGTAGGGATGGTGACAGGTTTCCTCCAGACGTGACGCTTGGCAGTCAGGCCAAAGAGTTTCATCAGACCAGAGAATGTTGCTTGTCATGGTCTGAGAGTTCATTCAGGCCAAAGAGTTTCATCAGACCAGAGAATCTTGTATCTCACGGTCTGAGAGTCTTTAGGTGCCTTTCGGCTTCCGTCTGGCCACTCTACAATAACGGCCTAATTGGTGGAGTGCTGCAGAGATGGTTGTCCTTCTGGAAGGTTCTCTCATCTCCACTGAGGAACTCTGAAGCTCTGTCAGAGTGACCATTGGGGTGTAAACTGGGTACGTGCCACACCCTAGTTCAACACCAACAATTTAAAATAGATCCACCAAAATCATGCCAATCCCCATTGAAAGACAAAACGCAGGTTAGCGGAATTAGCAGGATGTCTTTAGCACCATGTGGATGTCTGGGTGTGGAGGGAAGGCTGTTTGTTTGTTTGTTTGTGTTTGTTTATTTTGTTTGTTTGTTTGGCTGGCTGGCGAGGGCATCAATTAAGCTGCAGGGAAAAGCGCAACTTTTTCTCTCAAAACAGAGCCAAAGTAAAGGTGGCTGTAGTAGATGGCTTTAGCTCGGTAACTGCTGTTTGACTTGACATGAAACTAAACCGAAAGGTTTTAATCCCGGATGCTGAGCTGGTGTTCGCAGGCAGCTAATTATTGCACGAGGTGTTTGTAGAATGGCATGTCCCTTGTTGACTGGTGAATGACAGTAACAAGGTTATAAAGGCTGGGTTGACTGAGGTTCGTTAAACCACTAAAGCAGCTTAAAGAGCCCTGGCAATTGTCCTTACGCAACGCCAGTGTAGAATAATATTATATAGCATGGCATTGGGCATCTCATCTGAGCTGGAAATAGATAATCAACCTGAATAAAGAACATTCCATCTCCATTATGTTATGCAGTTCGCACCCCCAAAATAGCAGCCTGCATAGCTCCATTTCAATCCTATGAAATATCACAATCATTTATTTTGTCTCTTTCTTTTTTTTCTCCAGGAAGGAAATGGGTAGGTCTGGTTAATTGTGGATGACGTAAGGACCTGACAATGTAGAATGAGTTCTAGAAGGTTGAATATCAGGGATTCTTACTGAGGCTATGTCAACACACATGGGTTATTGTTAGCCCTGCAATCTGTCATCAAATAAAGAAGCATGGGTTTAGGGTCTAAGTTATCTTATGACTGACTGACTGACTGACTGACTGACTGACTGTCTGTCTGTCTGTCTTTCTTTCTTTCTCTCTTTCTTTCTTTCTTTCTTTCGAGGTATCTTATCACTTGCCAAGGAACTGGAATCCAAGAACTGTAAAATCAAGAAGAAAGTATCCTGCATGTTGATGCTTAGCTGGGCAGTGGCGCATAGTAAAAATGGTTCATGTTCCAAGCCAGCAAACACACTCACATATGCACACACACAATATACTGACAGGTACCAGTTGATCTCATGCAGCAATCAAGTAGCACCTTGTTTTTTTAATGTATTGGGCACCGTAGCCACAGAGTGATGTGGATATTTAGACTACGGTGGCTCATGCAGGACATTATTGTGGCTGAGGATCAAAGCTTATATCCTTTCGCTGACCAATGCCAGGAGTTTAGGAGGTTTGGGGAGAATTAAATCAATACTCCTTTCCAAAGCCCCAAATATGACTTGAGCGAATGTCAAAAGCAACATCACAGGCTATGTCCCAAATTGCAACCAATTCCATATTTAGTGCCCTGATGACTTTAGGCTCTGGTCAAATGTAGTGCTCTACATAAGGACGGAGTGCCATTTGGGATACAGAGTACAGACTCTCAGGTCTGTGCAAATAAAAAGCTAAGCCACAGAGTCTGAAATTCCACTCGGTTTAGGTTTTATGTCCCTCATATGACTTGGATATATGTATGTATGGATACATGCCAACGAGATCTCACGTTCTCACTTCAGTATTCAACGTTTGTCCGGGGGGAGGGGGGGAATAAACGTCTATGAGTGAAGTGAAAGTAGGTAAGGGGAAGCATCTGTGATCTCGCTGTACTGTATATGCACAACTGCACATTGTTCAAATGTGTTTTTTGGGGTTCTGGGACTGGTGTGAGAGATTTTTTAACAACAGTAAATGTTTGATGTTTTTTACAGCAGATGGCAATTCATTAAAATTATCAAGCACAGAAGAGTTTAAAGTGAAACTAATTTGTTTTTTGTTTGTTTTTCATTAGTTTCAAGGAAATACAGTGGGGCAAAAAAGTATTTAGTCAGCCACCAATTGTGCAAGTTCTCCCACTTAAAAAGATGAGAGAGGCCTGTAATTTTCATCATAGGTACACTTCAACTATGACAGACAAAATGAGAAAAAAAATCCAGAAAATCACATTGTAGGATTTTTAATGAATTTATTTGCAAATTATGGTGGAAAAGTATTTGGTCAATAACAAGAACATTCCATACCCTTGCTGATGGAAGGAGGTTTTCACTCAAAATCTCACGATACATGGCCCCCAGATTTACACGGATCCGTGTAAAGGAAAGAATGAATGGGGCCATGTATCGTGAGATTTTGAGTGAAAACCTCCTTCCATCAGGTCGCAGTTGCAAATGAGAACTTGTTCTCAACTAGCCTACCTGGTTAAATAAAGGTGAAATGTAATAAATATAAATAAATAAAATAAAAATATCTCTCTGGTCTGAGGGGCCATCTCTATCTCTCTGGTCTGAGGGGCCAGCTCTATCTCTCTGGTCTGAGGGGCCATCTCTATCTCTCTGGTCTGAGGGGCCATCTCTATCTCTCTGGTCTGAGTGGCCAGCTCTATCTCTCTGGTCTGAGGGGCCAGCTCTATCTCTCTGGTCTGAGGGGCCAGCTCTATCTCTCTGGTCTGAGGGGCCATCTCTATCTCTCTGGTCTGAGGGGCCATCTCTATCTCTCTGGTCTGAGGGGCCATCTCTATCTCTCTGGTCTGAGGGGCCATCTCTATCTCTCTGGTCTGAGGGGCCATATCTATCTCTTTGGTCTGAGGGGCCATCTCTATCTCTCTGGTCTGAGGGGCCATCTCTATCTCTCTGGTCTGAGGGGCCATCTCTATCTCTCTGGTCTGAGGGGCCATCTCTATCTCTCTGGTCTGAGGGGCCATCTCTATCTCTCTGGTCTGAGGGGCCATCTCTATCTCTCTGGTCTGAGGGGGCATCTCTATCTCTCTGGTCTGAGGGGCCAAGCTCTGTCTCTCAGTTCATCATGATCACACAAAATCTCTCCCTTCTAAATGGCTCCTTATTATCCAGCCTAGGAAATGCATTCCAAATGGCCCCCTAATCGCTAGTATATGTAGTGCACTACTTTTGACCAAGGGCCCATTATGTTCTGGACAAAAGTAGTGTCCTGTATAGGGAATCGAAAGCTTTTTCCTACCATGTGTCCTTGTGATCTAAATATCTCTCCTACTGTGCGCGAGGATGCCGTGTGGTTTATTTATTTATTTTTAATTCACCTTTATTTAACCAGGTAGGCCAGTAGAGAACAAGTTCTCATTTACAACTGTGACATGGCCAAGATAAAGCAAAGCAGTGGGACACAAACAACAACACAGAGTTACACTTAAACAAACGTACAGTCAATAACACAACAGAAAATCTATATACAGTGTGTGCAGGTAGAGGAATGCATTCAAACACACATATACACACACAGACACACACTCTCGTGATACCAACATGTTTCAAGCAGACCACCATAGTCCCTGTGCTCAAGAACACAAAGGCAACCTGCCTACATGACTTCCGACCCGTAGCACTCACGTCTGTAGCCATGAAGTGCTTTGAAAGGCTGGTCATGGCTCACATCAACACCATTATCCCAGAAACCCTAGACCCACTCCACTTTGCATACCGCCCCAACAGATCCAAAGATGATGCAATCTCTATTGCACTCCACACTGCCCTTTCCCACCGGGACAAAAGGAACATTCATTGACTACAGCTCAGCATTCAACACCATAGTGCCCTCAAAGGACCCTGGGACTAAACACCTCCCTCTGCAACTGGATCCTGGACATCCTGACGGGCCGCCCCCAGGTGGTAAGGATAGGGAACAACACATATGCCATGCTAATCCTCAACACAGGGGCCACTCAGGGGTGAGTTCTCAGTCCCCTCCTGTACTCCCTGTTCACTAATGACTGCACGGCCAGGCACGACTCCAACACCATCATTAAGTTTGCCGACAACACAACAGTGGTAGGCCTGATCACCGACAACGATGAGACAGCCTACAGGGAGGAGGTCAGAGACCCGGCCGTGTGGTTCCAGGATAACAACCTCTCCCTCAACGTGATCAAGACAAAGGAGATGATTGTAGACAACAGGAAAAGGAGGACAGAGCATGCTGCCATTCTCATCGACGGGGCTGTGGTGGAGCAGGTTGAGAGCTTCAAGTTCCTTGATGTCCACATCAACAACAACCTATCATGGTCCAAACACTCCAAGACAGTCGTGAAGAAGGCACGACAAAGCCTATTCCCCCACACGAGACTGAAAAGATGTGTTATTGGTCCTCAGATCCTCAAAAGGTTCTACAGCTGCACCATCGAGAGCATGGTTGCATCACTGTTTGGTATGGCAACTGCTTGGCCAGTACATCACTGGGGCCAAGCTTCATGCCAAACAGGACCTCTATACCAGGTGGTGCCAGAGGAAGGCCCTAAAAATGGTCAAAGACTCCAGCCACCCTAGTCATAGACTGTTCTCTCTGCTACCACACGTCAAGCAGTACTGGCGCACCAGTCTAGGTCCAAAAGGCTTCTTAACAGCCTCTAACACCCCCAAGCCACATGACTCCTGAACAGCTAATCAAAGTGCTACCCAGACTGTCATTGCCCCCCCCCCCCCTTTAAGCTGCTGCTTCCCTCTGGTTATCATCTATGCATAGTCACTATAACTCTATGTCCATGTAAATATTACCTATATAGCCTCCACATTGACTCTGCACCGGTACCCCTGTATACAGCCTCCACATTGACTCTGTAATGGTACCCCCCTGTATGTAGCCTCCACATTGACTCTGTACCGTAATACCCTGTATATAGCCTCCACATTGACTCTGTACTGTAATACACTGTATATAGCCTCCACATTGACACTGTACCGTAACACCCTGTATATAGCCTCCACATTGACTCTGTACTGTAATACACTGTATATAGCCTCCACATTGACTCTGTACCGTAACACCCTGTATATAGCCTCCACATTGCCTCTGTACTCTGTATATAGCCTACACATTGACTCTGTACCGTAACACCCTGTATATAGCCTCCACATTGCCTCTGTACCGGTATATAGCCCACATTGACTGTATATAGCCTCCACATTGACTCTGTACCGGTACCCCCTTGTATATAGCCTCCACATTGACTCTGTACCGGTACCCCCTGTATATAGCCTCCACATTGACTCTGTACCGTAACCTCCACATTGACTCTGTACCGGTACCCCTGTATATAGCCTACATTGACTCTGTACCGGTATATAGCCTCCACATTGACTCTGTACCGTAACACCCTGTATATAGTCTCCACATTGACTCTGTACCGTAACACCCTGTATATAGCCTCCACATTGACTCTGTACCGTAACACCCTGTATAAAGCCTCCACATGATATTTTACTGCTGCTCTTTAATTATTTCTTATCTATTTTTTACAAATTTTATTTGATTTCACTGACATTTGTCTACTGTAGATAGACGTAATATAAACCAGACTTTAGTCTGGAAATCTTTGTTTGTTTAGTACACTACAGAACTCCCTCTGTTTAGCACATGGCCTCAAATCCTTAAAGAGATGGGTGGGGCTAAGGCTTAAGAGGGTGTGAACGATGCTGAATGTGGGTAGACAAAGAAGACCTCTCCAATGGGTTAACCAAAACATTCAAAATGGTCATTTTCACAATAGTGGGGTTCCACGTTTATCAACTTTCAAAGCATAATTACTTTCCCATTGTTCCTCAACTGCAGTGGATGATAACATACAGTGCCTTGCGAAAGTATTCGGCCCCCATGAACTTTGCAACATTTCAGGCTTCAAACACAAAGATATAAAACTGTATTTTTTCTGACCTCTGAGACTATCACAGTGCAGGTGCATTTATACGGAGACTTGATTACACACAGGTGGATTGTATTTATCATCATTAGTCATTTAGGTCAACATTGGATCATTCAGAGATCCTCACTGAACTTCTGGAGAGAGTTTGCTGCACTGAAAGTAATGGTGCTGAATAATTTTGCACGCCCAATTTTTCAGTTTTTGATTTGTTAAAAAAGTTTGAAATATCCATTAAATGTCGTTCCACTTCATGATTGTGTCCCACTTGTTGTTGATTCTTCACCAAAAACTACAGTTTTATATCTTTATGTTTGAAGTCTGAAATGTGGCAAAAGGTCGCAAAGTTCAAGGGGGCCGAATACTTTCGCAAGGCACTGTACTTATCCAATGAAAAAAATAAAAAAAATAAAAAAATGAAGAGCCTCTCCCCCCAGGACTCTGAAGTGCCCCCCCCCAGGAGACTGAAGAGCCCCCCCCCCAGGAGACTGAAGTGCCCCCCCTCCAGGAGACTGAAGAGCCCCCCCCCAGGAGACTGAAGTGCCCCAGGAGACCCCCCCCAGGAGACTGAAGAGCCCCCCCAGGAGACTGAAGTGCCCCCCCAGGAGACTGAAGAGTCCCCCCCAGGAGACTGAAGAGCCCCCCCCCCAGAGACTGAAGAGCCCCCCCAGGAGACTGAAGAGCCCCCCCGGAGACTGAAGAGCCCCCCCAGGAGACTGAAGAGCCCCCCCCCCAGGAGGAGACTGGAAGAGTGTCCCCCCCAGGAGACTGAAGAGCCCCCCCAGGAGACTGAAGAGCCCCCCCAGGAGACTGAAGAGCCCCCCCAGGAGACTGAAGAGCCCCCCCAGGAGACTGAAGTGCCCCCCGGAGACTGAAGAGCCCCCCCCCCAGGAGACTGAAGAGCCCCCCCAGGAGACTGAAGAGCCCCCCCCAGGAGACTGAAGAGCCCCCCCAGGAGACTGAAGTGTCCCCCCCAGGAGACTGAAGAGCCCCCCAGGAGACTGAAGTGCCCCCCCCAGGAGACTGAAGAGCCCCCCCCAGGAGACTGAAGAGCCCCCCCCTGAAGTGTCCCCCCAGGAGACTGAAGAGCCTCCCCCCCCCCCCAGGAGACTGAAGAGCCCCCCCCCCCCAGGAGACTGAAGAGCCCCCCCCCCAGGAGACTGAAGAGCCTCCCCCCCCGGAGACTGAAGAGCCCCCCCCAGGAGACTGAAGAGCCCCCCCCGGAGACTGAAGAGCCCCCCCCAGGAGACTGAAGAGCCCCCCCAGGAGACTGAAGAGCCCCCCCCCCAGGAGACTGAAGAGCCCCCCCCCCCCAGGAGACGGAAGAGCCCCCCCCAGGAGACTGAAGAGATGAGCCACTGTGTACTGGACTCCAACATGGATTTATTCCCTATCCTTTGCACAATGTAGATTGTCTGGTTCTAAACCAGCTCAGATGACATTTTACTGTATATGACCCAATACCTTTATGTCGCTCTAAGGATTGATGTTTAATTCTGTGTGTGAACAATGAACATTTGTGGAGCAATGAATAAAAACTCTGACCAATAAGACTGTATTCTGACACATTAACGTTTATAACACCAAGAAAATCAAACATAAAGACGGGATCAACAGTTTTATTATCGATAATAAAAATACAAACCAAGAGAAAATATACTTACTATATGTATAGAGGTAATAAGAAAGTACATGAAAAGAAATTGAAAAAAAATATCGACTTCTACAAGGAGAATATAGAGCACGATCACATGCAAACAATAATGACATTATTTGGGACAATCAGGTTAATATAAATTGTTTTTGAAACATTTACTTTTTTTCTGCTTTGCAAGAAGAAAGATATCTGCAATCAGTCTACTGTTTGTCAATTTTCTGCATTTATCAAAAGTCCAATCAAAATTAAACATTTCACCACAATGTTAGTTGTTTTGTGACGACTATTTGATTCCGAGTTCGGGACATATAAAAAGTTTGTATGCGATAACTATTTATAAAAACATTCAGTTTTTCCACCAACACACTTTACTCAGACTTTACTCGCACATAAAGAGAGGGAGGCTTGCGTTGCTGATGCTGGCACACGTGCCGCTCAAATACACCCCTGGAACACCGCTTAAACAGTTTACTTGTCCTAACAATTTGAAAGATTGTTCAGAAAACCAGGTGTTTTTAAAAATCGGTGTATTGCTTACTTGGATTTTGCCGCTGATTAATTAAGATAAGCAGAATAAGGCGTTTTACATGACCAATGCCATACTCTGCCTTCTACCGTAATCAATTTAATATCAGATTATTAGTGTGCATGTAAACGTACTCATTGTCAAATTGCAAAAAGAGCTCGCAGTCACCTACTGTTTTAAAACAAACACCACAACATATATTAACTTTCTTATCTAACAAGAGAACTAACCATAGAACTAAAGTTTCAGCAAAAACTGTTTTAGATCACTTTAATAATTATACTACTATTACATGTCAGAAGCATTTCTGAAAGCAGAAGCCCATCCAAGACACAGTTGTTCATTTTAGTCCATATCCAGACGAACGCTCCTGGAGAAAACAAATCTGAAGGTATTATGATCCTAAATCCTAAAATAAACAAAGAAATAAAACCTTGAGGAATTTATTTAAAATGTGTTTAAAAAAAATATATATATATTCTGCTTTGGGGAATTTCAGGTGTCTACCACTTTATGAACAAAAATCTGGTTCCCAAATGGCACCCTATCGCCTATATAGTGCAGTACGTTAGACCAGGGCTGGCACCCTATTCCCTATATAGTGCACTACTCTACATCATCCCAGGTCTACTAACTACTCTATATTCTCTACCCACAACCGCTGTGTGTCTGTGTCTGTGTGTGTCTGTGTGTGTCTCTGTGTGTCTCTGTGTGTGTGTGTGTCTCTGTGTGTGTGTGTGTGTGTGTGTCTGTGTGTGTGTCTGTGTGTGTGTGTCTCTGTGTCTCTCTCTCTCTCTCTGTGTGTCTGTGTGTGTCTGTCTGTGTCTGTGTGTGTGTGTCTCTGTGTCTCTCTCTGTGTGTCTGTCTGTGTCTGTGTGTGTGTGTCTGTGTGTGTGTGTCTGTGTGTGTCTGTGTGTGTCTCTGTGTCTCTGTGTCTGTCTGTGTGTGTCTGTGTGTGTGTGTGTGTGTGTCTGTGTCTGTGTGTGTGTGTCTGTGTGTGTGTGTGTTTGTGTCTGTGTGTGTGTGTGCCTGTGTGTCTCTGTGTGTGTGTCTGTGTGTCTGTGTGTGTGTGTGTGTGTGTGTCTGTGTGTGTGTGTGTCTGTGTGTGTGTGTAATGTAGACATGAGGGCAAGCGAGACAGAGCCGGTTAGAACATTTTAGACCATCTCTGGCAAGACTTACTAACTTCTGAACCAGAGGGGAAGGGTCTTTGATCTTTAAAATAGATCCACATCAGGCTAATTACCTCCTTTCATCTCTGGACTGTAATGATCATTAGGACCATTCTTAAAAGGAGAGTGGAGGGTGTATAGGGCACTATACACTGAGTATACGAGAGTGGAGGGTGCTCTACAAATATTTTTTTTATTTATTTCTCTAACAATATCAACTTCTTAAATTTTTCATCACATCATAAAGATACACAATGGACAAACTCATGACTGAGAGGCAGAAATACATTTTTATCTACAACTGTGACAGACAAACCCAATATGAATAGGAGACAGACAGCAGGCCTGAGTGCTTGTGTTCCTAATGTTTCGTATACTCAGGTGTATAGTGCACTAACTTTTATCCAATGCTCTGGGTGGTGAATCTGGTCCAATAAGGACTCCAGGACACGACTCCAGGACACGACTCCAGGACAGGACTCCAGGACAGGACTCCAGGACAGGACACCAGGACAGGACTCCAGGACACGACTCCAGGACACGACTCCAGGACACGACTCCAGGACACGACTCCAGGACAGAACTCCAGGACAGAACTCCAGGACAGAACTCCAGATGGATTGCATGGAGGAGCATTAAGTTGCAGGCAGTTAACAAGTGAGGACGTGCTGCTGCACAGTGGTGAAAAGTACCTAAGTAGTTCTTTTAGGGTATCTATACTTCACTTTTTATATTTTTGACAACTTTATCACGCTCAGCAGTTCATACTGCTCCCGAGTGGCGCAGTGTCCCGGGGTTGTAAATAAGAATTTGTTCTTAACTGACTTGCCTAGTTATATTTTTTTAAATGACATTGTTTTCTTTTCTTTAGGAATGTAGTGAAGTAAAAGTATGTCATTTTTACCCCATACATTTTCCCCTGACACACAAAAGTACTCGTTACATTTTGAATGCTGAGCTGGACAGGAAAATGTTCTAATTCACACAATCATCAAGAGAACATCCCTGGTCATCCCTACTTCACATCCCTGGTCATCCCTATGCCTCTGATCTGGAGGACTCACTAGACAGAGAACATCCCTGGTCATCCCTACTGCCTCTGATCTTGGAGAACATCCCTGGTCATCCCTACTGCCTCTGATTTGGAGGACTCACTAAACACACATGCTTCCTTTGTTAATGATGTCTGAATGTTGGAGTTTGCCCCTGGATCTCTCTAATTAAACAAGAACATCTGGTCTGCTTTATATAAAGGAATTTGAAATGATTTATACTTTTGATACTTAAGTATATTTTATAAATTACATTTACTTGTGATACTTAAGTATATTTAAAACCCAAATACTTTTATTCAAGTAGTATTTTATTGAATGACTTTCACGTTTACTTGAGTCATTTTCTATTAAGGCATCTTCACTTCTACTCAAGTATGAAAATTGGGTCCATTTTCCACCCTGCAGCAATATGAGGGAGGTGGAGACTGATGATAATCATTGAGTCAGTGCATAAAGTACAATGTGTGCAATAGACGGAGGCGCACTGAGAAGAGCACACATCATAACAAGGAAACACTACCAGAAGTATGTGGACACCTGCTCGTCCAAAATCATGAGTATTAATATGGAGTTTGTCCCCCCCCATTTGCTGCTATAACAGCCTCCACTCTTCTGGGAAGGCTTTCCACTAGATGTTGGAACATTGCTGTCATAACATCCTCCACTCTTCTGGGAAGGCTTTCCACTAGATGTTGGAACATTGCTGTCATAACAGCCTCCACTCTTCTGGGAAGGCTTTCCACTAGATGTTGGAACATTGCTGTCATAACAGCCTCCACTCTTCTGGGAAGGCTTTCCACTAGATGTTGGAACATTGCTGCGGAGACTTGCTTCCATTCAGTCACAAGAGCATTGTTGAGGTCGGTCACTGATCTTGGGTGATTGGGCCTGGCTCGCAGTCGGCATTCCAATTCATCCCTAAGGAGTTTGACGGGGTTGAGGTCAGGGCTCTGTGCTGGCCAGTCAAGTTCTTCCTCACGATCTCAACAAACTATTTCTGTATGGACCTTGCTTTGTGCATGGAGACATTGTCATGCTGAAACAGGAAAGGGCCTTCCCCAAACTGTTGACACAAAGTTGGAAGAACAGAATCATCGAGAATGGCATTGTATGCTATAGCGTTTAGATTTCCCTTCACTGGAACTAAGGGGCCTGAACCATGAAAAACAGCCCCAGACCATTTACAGTTGGAACTATGCATTGGGGCAGGTAGCGTTCTCCTGGCTTCCGAAAACCCAGATTCGTCCGTCAGACTGCCAGATGGTGAAGTGTGATTCAGCACTCCAGAGAACACATTTCCACTGCTCCAGGGTCCAACGGCGGTGAGCTTTACACCACTACAGCTGACCCTTGGCATTGCTCATGGTGATGCTTGTGTGCGGCTGCTCGGCCATGGAAACCCATTTCATGAAGCTCCCGACAAACAGTTATTGTGCTGATGTTGCTACAAGAGGCAGTTTGGAACTCGGTAGTGAGTGTAGCAACCGAGGACAGACGATTTTCAGAGGTCCTGTTCTGTGAGCTTGTGTGGCCTACCACTTCGCGGTTGAGATGTTTTTGCTCCAAGACATTTCCACTTCACAATAACAGCCCTTACTATTGACCTGCTTTAGCAGGGAAGAAACTTTACAAACTGACTTGTTGGAAAGGTGGCATCTTATGACATTGCCACATTGAAAGTCACTGAGCTCTTCAGTAAGGTGATTCTACTGCCAATGTTTGTCTATGGAGATTGCATGGCTGTGTGCTTATACACCTGTCAGCAACAGGAGTGGCTGAAATAGCAGAATCCACTCATTTGAATGGGGTGTCCACATACATTTGTATAAATAGTGTATTTCTGCATAATGTATAGTGGTGAACCTCCCGAGACAGCCCTTCCTATTGACTACCTGATACTTAGCCAATATAAGCTGGTTACTGCATTCTAACATGGCACTCATGACTAGTCATGTGTGCGTTTCAGCCTCTAAGGAAGAGCCCTTAGTTCACAACCAATCACTGAGGACTTTATTAAAGGTTTAAAAAGGAAATTAATGGAAATCCTGCAGGTACTGTAGGTCCCGGAGAGAAGGGTTAGCTCAGTGACATCATTATCATATACATATTATGCGATTTTATCTCTAGAAGATGGCCAGCCTTGGTGTAATGGATTTGCTGGTGGATGGGCCTGTCAAACTGGTCTTGGTGTAAAGAGCATGGGCCTGTCAAACTGGTCTTGGTGTAAAGAGCATGGGCCTGTCAAACTGGTCTTGGTGTAAAGAGCATGGGCCTGTCAAACTGGTCTTGGTGTAAAGAGCATGGGCCTGTCAAACTGGTCTTGGTGGGCCTAAACTGGTCTTGGTGTAAAGAGCATGGGCCTGTCAAACTGGTCTTGGTGTAAAGAGCATGGGCCTGTCAAACTGGTCTTGGTGTAAAGAGCATGGGCCTGTCAAACTGGTCTTGGTGTAAAGAGCATGGGCCTGTCAAACTGGTCTTGGTGTAAAGAGCATGGGCCTGTCAAACTGGTCTTGGTGTAAAGAGCATGGGCCTGTCAAACTGGTCTTGGTGTTTGGGGACAGGAACTGTCAGAAGCGGTCTTGGTTACAGCTGGGTGGTGGAGGGCCTAAACAGGCTTGGGGCTGGGTGTTTGGGGACAGGAACAGGGGCTGTCAAGACTCTGGCCACACCGCCAGCAGCAGTAATGGTCCTGGTGCCACGCCTGGCCATCTGCCCCCTTCTTGTAGTCCTCACAGAAGATCAGCTGCAAACCAGAGGAGAAAAGATACACACAAAAAAATTATCAAAATACTGCATCTGACTGCAGAGACGCCGTTTGACTGCAGAGATCCCATAGAATCAGAATGAATAGCACTGGGATCCCTCATTCAATTAATGTATTTTGTCTAGTGTGTAATGTACAGTCGTGCCCAAATGTTGAGAATGACACAAATACACATTTTCAAAGTCTGCTGCCTCAGTTTGTATGATGGCAATTTGCATATACTCTAGAATATTATGAAGAGTGATCAGGTGAATTGCAATTAATTGCAAAGTCCCTCTTTGCCATTCAAATGAACTGAATCCCCCAAAAACATTTCCACTGCATTTCAGCCCTGCCACAAAAGGACCAGCTGACATCATGTCAGTGATTCTCTCGTTAACATGGGTGTGAGTGTTGACGAGGACAAGGCTGGAGATCACCGTCAAGCTGATTGAGTTCAAATAACAGACTTGAAGCTTCAAAAGGAGGGTAGTGCTTGGATGCTTTGCACAGGAAGGGCTTCACAGGCAAGTAAGATTGCGCCGATCCCAGAGCTGAATCAACTTTAGGAGACGGTCCTGGCGCTTGCTGGACTTTCTTGGGCGCCCTGAACTGAAGCCTTCTTCACAACAGTTGAACCGCTCTCCTTGAAGTTCTTGATGATCCGATAAATGGTTGATTTAGGGGCACCACCAGTACAGAGCTTACTCAGGAATGGCAGCAGGCAGGTGTGAGTGCATCTGCACGCACAGTGAGGCGAAGACTTTTGGAGGATGGCCTGGTGTCAAGAAGGGCAGCAAAGAAGCCACTTGTATCCAGGAAAAATATCAGTGATAGACTGATATTCTGAAAAAGGTACAGGGATTGGACTGCTGAGGACTGGGGTAAAGTCATTTTCTCTGATGAATCCCCTTTCCGATTGTTTGGGGCATCCGGAAAACTTGTCCGGAGAAGACAAGGTGAGCGCTACCATCAGTCCTGTGTCATGCCAACAGTAAAGCATCCTGAGACCATTCATGTGTGGAGTTGCTTCTCAGCCAAGGGAGTGGGCTCACTCACATTTTTGCCTAAGAACACAGCCATGACTAAAGAATGGTACCAACACATCCTCCGAGAGCAACTTCTCCCAACCATCCAGGAACAGTTTGGTGATGAACAATGCATTTTCCAGCATGATGGAGCACCTTGCCATAAGGCAAAGTGATAACTAAGTGGCTCGGGGAACAAAACATTGATATTTTGGGTCCATGGCCAGGAAACTCCCCAGACCGTAATCCCATTGACAACTTGTGGTCAATCCTCAGGGTGGGTGAACAAACAAGAACCCACAAATTCAAGAATGGGCTGCAATCAGTCAGGATGTGGCCCAGAAGTTAATTGACAGCATGCCAGGGCAAATTGCAGAGGTCTTGAGAAAGAAGGGTCAACACTGCAAATATTGACTCTTTGCATCAACTTCATAGTTCCAGTCACTTCTGACAAAGATATCTAAAGACACTGAAGCAGCAAACTGTGAAAATTAATATTTGTGTCATTCTCAAAACTTTTAAAGTAGCCACAGAGTAGCCCTACTCGACCCCCCTCCTGTCCCCCTTCCTCTCTGCTCTGCTCCGCCCCCCCCCTCACCTCATCACATCCCGAACAGCGTGGTCTGGTCCTCTGGCAGTAGTGTCTTCCACAGAGCAGCTCTCCCTCCCTCCAATAGTACACTAGATCCACCAGAGCCTCTCCACACTCTGAACACACGAAGCAGGTCGGGTGCCACTGCTTGTCGTAGCCCGCCCACTCTGCATACACCACAGGACTGTCCAGGGGGGCGAGCTCCCCGCAACCACTGCAATGCTGTAGGAGGGATGTGGAATAAGAGGGAACAGGGGGAGACAAAAACAACTCCATTGAGCAAACTGACACCACAGGAATTGGGAGAGGTAACCCACTAGCCAGTATACTGTCCCATCCACACATGATGATCGTGCATCATCCTCTCTAAGCCGCAGCAACAGCACTAAGGCCAAGCCCGAAACATGGTGCATTCCATGTTATGATATAAGCAATCAAAGGCAGATGTTTAGGCAGCCTTTAAAGTCGTTGTCATACTGCTCTCTGCTGTCGTCCTCCCTTGTAATGATGGCCTGCGTACTATATGGAAGTTTTACATTGCGTTCGATGGAGCCACAATGACAGTTGAAAACAATTTCAACATACAGTCACTTTGTAGTGAGACTAACATCTGAAGCTAAAGGATTGTCCACACTTGAGCTGACACACACACAGAGAGACAGACAGAGAGACAGAGAGACAGACAGATGGAGACAAAGACAGAGAACTCCTACTCCCACATTTGTAGCCAGCAGGGTTTATTCAGTTGATATTTTAACAGGGCATAAACACATCCTTTCCTAGCAGCTGAACACAGACTGCCTCACTGAGTCATAAATCCTTGGTTTTATCACCATCCACAAAGGCACTGACTAGGGTGAAAAGACAAGGGCCCTACAGGCACTTACAAGGTTATGTCCCAAAATGTGCCCCATGGGCCCTGGTCAGAGAGCCCCGTGGGCCCTGGTCAGAGAGCCCCGTGGGCCCTGGTCAAAAGTAGTGTACTATAAAGGGAACCATTTGGACCTCAATGTGTGAAGACAACCCATTCACTGCTTCCTTCTTATGGGTTCAAGAATCCTACCTACCTCGTCACTGTCGGGTGGATTGAAAAACAAACCAACTACGTGTAAAAGCTACGTGTAAAACTACGTGTAAAAGCTGTTTTGGAGATCAGATGTTGTTTTCATCTGACAGCAACGCTAGAAGTGACTAACATGACTGTTTCGGATGTGAACTACTTGCATACATTTGCTGTGTGTGCTGTATATGCCTGTTGCCAAAATGATTGTTCACAATACAAAATTAACCGAAATGATTGACATATATATTAACCGAATAACCGAAATGATTGAGAGATATATATATATATATATACACATACACACACACACACACACTGCTCAAAAGAATAAAAGGGAACACTAAAATAAGACATCCTAGATCTGAATGAATGAAATATTCTTATTAAATACTTTCTTTACATAGTTGAATGTGCTGACAACAAAATCACAAAAAAGTATCAATGGAAATCAAAAAACCACACTACAGGCTGATCCAACTTTGATGTAATGTCCTTAAAACAAGTCAAAATGAGGCTCAGTAGTGTGCATGACCTCCCTACAACGCCTGGACATGCTTCTGATGAGGTGGCAAATGGTCTCCTGAGGGATCTCCTCCCAGACCTGGACTAAAGCATCCACCAACTCCTGGACAGTCTATGGTGCAACGTGGTGGATGGGAGCGAGACATGTCCCAGATGTGCTCAATTGGATTCAGGTCTGGGGAACGGGCGGGCCAGTCCATAGCATCAATGCCTTCCTCTTGCAGGAACTGCTGACACACTCCAGCCACATGAGGTCTAGCATTGTCTTGCATTAGGAGGAACCCAGGGCCACGTCCTGCATGGTGTTGGGCTGTAAGCACAACCCCCACCTGTGGACGTCGGGCCCTCATACCACCCTCATGGAGTCGGTTTGAGCAGACACATGTATATTTGTGGCCTGTTGGAGGTCATGCAGGGCTCTGGAAGTGCTCCTCCTTGCACAAAGGCAGAGGTAGCGGTCCTGCTGCTGGGTTGTTGCCCTCCGATGGCCTCCTCCACGTTTCCAGATGTACTGGCCTGTCTCCTGGTAGCGCCTCCATGCTCTGGACACTACGCTGACAGACACAGCAAACCCTCTTGCCACAGCTCGCATTGATGTGCCATCCTGGATGAGCTGCACAACCTGACACCTTGTGTTGGTTGTAGACTCCGTCTCATGCTACCACTAGAGTGAAAGCACCGCCAGCATTCAAAAGTGACCAAAACATCAGCCAGGAAGCATAGGAACTGAGAAGTGGTCTGTGGTCCCCACCTGCAGAACCACTCCTTTATTGGGGGTGTCTTGCTAATTGCCAATAATATCCACCTCGTCTATTCCATTTGCACAACAACATGTGAAATGTATTGTCAATCAGTGTTGCTTCCTAAGTGGACAGTTTGATTTCACAGAAGTGTGATTGACTTGGAGTTACATTGTGTTGTTTAAGTGTTCCCTTTATTTTTTTGAGCAGTATATATCTCCTGTATATAGCCTCCACATTGACTCTGTACTGGTACCCCCTGTATATAGTCTCCACATTGACTCTGTACCGTAACACCCTGTATATAGCCTCCACATCGACTCTGTACCGTAATACCCTGTATATAGCCTCCACATTGACTCTGTACTGGTACCCCTGTATATAGCCTCCACATTGACTCTGTACCGGTACCCCCTGTATATAGCCTCCACATTGACTCTGTACTGGTACCCCTGTATATAGCCTCCACATTGACTCTGTACCGTAACACCCTGTATATAGCCTCCACATTGACTCTGTACCGTAATACCCCACATGTATATAGCCTCCACATTGACTCTGTACCGGTACCCTGTATATAGCCTCCACATTGACTCTGTACCGTAACACCCTGTATATAGCCTCCACATTGACTCTGTACCGTAATACCCTGTATATAGCCTCCACATTGACTCTGTACCGGTACCCTGTATATAGCCTCCACATTGACTCTGTACCAGTACCCCCTGTATATAGCCTCCACATCGACTCTGTACTGGTACCCCCTGTATATAGCCTCCACATTGACTCTGTACCGTAACACCCTGTATATAGCCTCCACATTGTCTCTGTACCGTAACACCCTGTATATAGCCTCCACATTGACTCTGTACCAGTACACCCTGTATATAGCCTCCACATCGACTCTGTACTGGTACCCCCTGTATATAGCCTCCACATTGACTCTGTCCCAGAACCCCCTGTATATAGCCTCCACATTGACTCTGTACCAGTACACCCTGTATATAGCCTCCACATTGACTCTGTACCGGTACCCCCTGTATATAGCCTCCACATTGACTCTGTCCCAGAACCCCCTGTATATAGCCTCCACATTGACTCTGTCCCAGAACCCCCTGTATATAGCCTCCACATTGACTCTGTACCAGAACCCCCTGTATATAGCCTCCACATTGACTCTGTACCGGTACCCCTGTATATAGCCTCCACATTGACTCTGTACTGGTACCTCCTCTGTACCAGTACCCTGTATAGCCCCCTGTATATAGCCTCCACATTGACTCTGTACCAGAACCCCTTGTATATAGCCTCCACATCGACTCTGTACCGGTACCCCCTGTATATAGCCTCCACATTGACTCTGTACTGGTACCTCCCTGTATATGGGGCGGCAGTGTAGCCTAGTGGTTAGAGCGTTGGACTAGTAACCGGAAGTAACCGGAAGGTTGAGAGTTCAAACCCCCGAGCTGACAAGGTACAAATCTGTCGTTCTGCCCCTGAACAGGCAGTTAACCCACTGTTCCCAGGCCGTCATTGAAAATAAGAATTTGTTCTTAACTGACTTGCCTGGTTAAATAAAGGAAAAATAAAATAAAAAATAGCCTCCACATTGAACTATCCTATATATATTCTCGCGATTTTACTGCTGCTCTTTAACTACTTTTTATTTCTTATTCATATTTTTTTTAACTGCATTGTTGGTTATTGGCTTGTAAGAAAGCATTTCACTATAAGGTATACATCTTCACCGGTTGTATTTGGCGCATGTGACTAATATATCTGTCCTACAAACACCCCAGGCCCCGTTTTCCCCCCCACTTCACCTAGGCCTATCTACCCAATAGGAAGCAAGCTGTGTGTGCAGCAACAGAATCTGACGAGGGAACATGTCTCGTTCATACCAGTCAGGAGAAAAATACACTACATTACCTGGAGTTAAATACAAACAGTTGAAGTCTGAAGTTTACATACTTAGGTTGGCGAAATTAAAACTTGTTTTTCAACTCACTCCACAAATGTCTTGTTAACAATCTATAGTTTTGGCAATTCGGTGAGGACATCTACTTTGTGCATGACACAAGTAATGTTTCCAACAATCGTTTACAGACAGATTATTTCACTGTATCACAATTCCAGTGGGTCAGACGTTTACATACACTAAGTTGACTGTGCCCTTAAACAGTTTGGAAAATTCCAGAAAATTATGTCATGGCTTTAGAAGCTTCTGATTGGCTAATTTACCTCATGTGAGTCAAATGGAGGTGTACCTGTGGATGTATTTCAAGGCCTACCTTCAAACGCAGTGCCTCTTTGCTTGACATCATTGGAAAATCTAAAGAAATCAGCCATGACCTCAGAAGAAAAATGTAGATCTCCACAAGTCTGGTTCATCCTTGGGAGCAATTTCCAAACGTCTGAAGGTACCATGTTCATCTGTACAAACAATAGTACGCAAGTATAAACACCATGGGACCATGCAGCCGTCATACCGTTCAGGAAGGAGAAGCGTTCTGTCTCCTAGAGATGAACGTACTTTGGTGCGAAAAGTGCAAATCAATCCAAGAACAACAGCAAATTACCTTGTGAAGATGCTGGAGGAAACAGGTAAAAAAGTATCTACATCCACAGTAAAACGAGTCCTATATCAACATAACCTGAAATGCCGCTCAGCAAGGAAGAAACCACTGCTCAAACTTCCAGAAAAAAAGCCAGACTACAGTTTGCAACTACACATGGGGACAAAGATCGTACTTTTTGAGAAATGTCCTCTGGTCTGATGAAACAGAAATGGAACCGTTTGGCCATAATGACCATCATTATGTTTGGAGGAAAAAGGGGGAGGCTTGCAAGCCGAAGGACACCATCCCAACCATGAAGCACGGGGGTGGCAGCATCATGTTGTGGGGGTGCCTTGCTGCAGGAGGGACTGGTGCACTTCACAAAATAGATGGCTTCATGAAGAGGGAAAATTATGTGGATATATTGAAGCAACCTCTCAAGACATCAGTTAAAGCTTGGTTGCAAATGGGTCTTCCAAATGGACAATGACCCCAAGCATACCTCCAAAGTTGTGGCAAAATAGCTTAAGGACAACAAGTCAAGGTATTGGAGTGGCCATCACAAAGCCCTGACCTCAATCCCATAGAAGATTTGTTGGTAGTACTGAAAACGCGTGTGCGAGCAAGGAGGCCTACAAACCTGACTCAGTTACACCAGCTCTGTCAGGAGGAATGGGCCAAAATTCACCCAACTTATTGTGGGAAGCTTGTGGAAGGCTACCCAAAACATTGGACACAAGTTACACAATTTAAAGGCAATGCTTCCAAATACTAATTGAGTGTATGTAAACTTCTGACCCACTGGGAATGTGATGAAAGAAATAATAGCTGAAATAAATGATTCTACATTTATTCTGACATTTCACATTCTTAAATTGAAGTGGTGATCCTAACTGACCTAAAACAGGGAATTTTTACTAGGATTAAAATGTCAGGATTTGTGAAAAACTGAGTTTAAATGACACCTGACACCTGAAACCCCACCTCTTCAAGGAATACCTAGGATAGGATAAGTAATCCTTCTCACCCCCCCTTAAATGATTTAGATGCACTATTGTAAAGTGGCTGTTCCACTGGATGTCATAAGGTGAATTCACCAATTTGTAAGTCGCTGTATGGATAAGAGCGTCTGCCAAATGACTTAAATGTAATGTAAATGTATTTGGCTAAGGTGTATGTAAACTTCCCACTTCAACTGTATACATATGTTTCTAATGTCTAATCTTCCTTCAAGTGCTGGATTTTCACCCACAGCAACCAACCCACCATTCAATCTATTCTTAACTCCTGTCAACTTTATGGTTCAACATAATTAAAAAGTGAAGAGAACTAAGCATTTGTAATATTGAATGTCAAAACAAAAATATTAATTTGAGTTTAAAAAAAATAATAATCTTGTAGGAAAACATCTCTCCTTCAAAGTCCAGAGGTGCTGAGAAAAACGTAAGGAATGGAGTAATGAGAGAGAAACCTAAGGAATGGAGTAATGAGAGAGAAACCTAAGGAATGGAGTAATGAGAGAGAAACCTGAGGAATGGAGTAATGAGAGAGAAACCTGAGGAATGGAGTAATGAGAGAGAAACCTAAGGAATGGAGTAATGAGAGAGAAACCTAAGGAATGGAGTAATGAATGGAGTAATGGAGAATGAGAAAACCTAAGGAATGGAGTAATGAGAGAGAAACCTAAGGAATGGAGTAATGAGAGAGAAACCTAAGGAATGGAGTAATGAGAGAGAAACCTAAGGAATGGAGTAATGAGAGAGAAACCTAAGGAATGGAGTAATGAGAGAGAAACCTAAGGAATGGAGTAATGAGAGAGAAACCTAAGGAATGGAGTAAGGAGAGAGAAACCTAAGGAATGGAGTAATGAGAGAGAAACCTAAGGAATGGAGTAATGAGAGAGAAACCTAAGGAATGGAGTAATGAGAGAGGAACCTAAGGAATGAGAGAGAAAACCTAAGGAATGGAGTAATGAGAGAGAAACCTAAGGAATGGAGTAATGAGAGAGGAACCTAAGGAATGGAGTAATGAGAGAGAAACCTAAGGAATGGAGTAATGAGAGAGAAACCTAAGGAATGGAGTAATGAGAGAGAAACCTAAGGAATGGAGTAATGAGAGAGAAACCTAAGGAATGGAGTAATGAGAGAGAAACCTAAGGAATGGAGTAATGAGAGAGAAACCTAAGGAATGGAGTAATGAGAGAGAAACCTAAGGAATGGAGTGGAGTAATGAGAGAGAAACCTAAGGAATGGAGTAATGAGAGAGAAACCTAAGGAATGGAGTAATGAGAGAGAAACCTAAGGAATGGAGTAATGAGAGAGAAACCTAAGGAATGGAGTAATGAGAGAGAAACCTAAGGAATGGAGTAATGAGAGAGAAACCTAAGGAATGGAAATGAGAGAGAAACCTAAGGAATGGAGTAATGAGAGAGAAACCTAAGGAATGGAGTAATGAGAGAGAAACCTAAGGAATGGAGTAATGAGAGAGAAACCTAAGGAATGGAGTAATGAGAGAGAAACCTAAGGAATGGAGTAATGGAGAGAAACCTAAGGAATGGAGTAATGAGAGAGAAACCTAAGGAATGGAGTAATGAGACCTAATCGAGAGAAACCTAAGGAATGGAGTAATGAGAGAGGAACCTAAGGAATGGAGTAATGAGAGAGAAACCTAAGGAATGGAGTAATGAGAGAGAAACCTAAGGAATGGAGTAATGAGATAAGGAATGGAGTAATGAGAGAGAAACCTAAGGAATGAGTAATGAGAGAGAAACCTAAGGAATGGAGTAATGAGAGAGAAACCTAAGGAATGGAGTAATGAGAGAGAAACCTAAGGAATGGAGTAATGAGAGAGAAACCTAAGGAATGGAGTAATGAGAGAGAAACCTAAGGAATGGAGTAATGAGAGAGAAACCTAAGGAATGGAGTAATGAGAGAGAAACCTAAGGAATGGAGTAATGAGAGAGAAACCTAAGGAATGGAGTAATGAGAGAGAAACCTAATGGAGTAATGAGAAGAAACCTAAGGAATGGAGTAATGAGAGAGAAACCTAAGGAATGGAGTAATGAGAGAGAAACCTAAGGAATGGAGTAATGAGAGAGAAACCTAAGGAATGGAGTAATGAGAGAGAAACCTAAGGAATGGAGTAATGAGAGAAACCTAAGGAATGGAGTAATGAGAGAGAAACCTAAGGAATGGAGTAATGAGAGAGAAACCTAAGGAATGGAGTAATGAGAGAAACCTAAGGAATGGAGTAATGAGAGAGGAACCTAAGGAATGGAGTAATGAGAGAGGAACCTAAGGAATGGAGTAATGAGAGAGAAACCTAAGGAATGGAGTAATGAGAGAGAAACCTAAGGAATGGAGTAATGAGAGAGAAACCTAAGGAATGGAGTAATGAGAGAGGAACCTAAGGAATGGAGTAATGAGAGAGGAACCTAAGGAATGGAGTAATGAGCGAGAAACGTAAAGTAGCCTGAAGCTTGAAAGGGTTTAGAGTAGAGTAGGAGGCCACCTCTTCAGAGCAGGTGAAGCCTGAGGATAGGTGAGAGACGGGGTCAAAACAGACCTGGGTTCAAGTACTATTAGAAATCATTTCAAATACTTAATCTGTGCTTGATTGAGCATGCCTGGCTTAATGGAACCAATCGAATAGTTACTCCCAAACACTGCAAAACCCGCCCATCTGACACGTCAGGCAAGCTAATGCAAACCTTCCTGTAAATATTGTAGTAACCATGACTTGCATATTTGGGGGCGGCAGGGTAGCCTAGTGGTTAGAGCATTGGACTAGTAACCGAAAGGTTGCAAGTTCGAATCCCTGAGCTGACAAGGTACAAATCTGTCGTTATGCCCCTGAACAGGCAGTTAACCCACTGTTCATAGGCCGTTACAGGTGTACTGAAAATAAGAATTTGTTCTTAACTGACTTGCCTGGTTAAATAGAGGTATAAATAATAATAGTATTACAATGACTTACATATTCACTTTTACAGCAGTCAGTCCCATTGGTGGTAGGAGTATCAACAGGGTCTGGCTGGACATTGGTGGCCTGCCCATTCCCAGTTCCGTCCTTCTGCTTTTCTCCTTTGACGACGGGCGGAGGGTTAGCGCCTCCCTCCCCAGGCAGCGCCACCTCCCCTACTCCTAGAGCCTCCTCTTTGTAGCGCTTCATGAAGACAGACATGGCCTGGAGCTGGTGGAAGAAACAAGGCCAACGATGGGAAATAAATGTTCTGTCTATGAGATGTGTGTATTCTATCTATACTATGATCTAATGAATGTAATGTTTATTACTGCTCGTGAAGCTTAATATTTATTCATTAAATAACAATTCATGTCAAATGTATGTTAAAAGAAACAATGGTGTCTTTCAAAGGTTCTTCATATGAAATCACGTCTGTTACAGGTGTGTGAGGTTTGAAACTAAGAACAGGTTGAAGAGATGGAGCACACTATCAAACATGTGGACAAATCCAAAAAAATAGAGGATTTATTTATTTGGACAAGTAGTGAATCAAATCAAAATCTAACCTGATCCTCTGGTAGTGGCCCATGGCACTGGGAGGGGTCCTGGTCGTAGACAGGTAGCTGTCTCATCAGCTGCCTGCGCCGGTACATTGCTCCCTCAGTCCCTGCTACAGGACGCTTGTCTTCTGGGAGCAACTCCATATACAGCATGGCCTGGAAAGGAGAGAGCGAGAGACATAGGTGGGGACAGAGAGAGGGAGTAAGAAGAGAGAGAGGCCGTAAATCTTAAACCACCCCCTCGCTCATATCAACTCGCTCTGAGGAGCTCCATTAATTCATCACTTTTGGGACACACACCTGACTTGAATGACGCAATTCCTGTTCCACGTTTAAATAATAAAACAAAATCATGAAATCCCCCCTCCCGTCGTTTTACAAGATGTACACTGAGTCAAACATTAGTGGAATCACCTTCCTCATTTTGAGTTGCACTGGCAACAATAGCACAAAATCGAACATGTCCAGACAAGTGTGTTGCTGTGTCACTGTGGGTCACTGTGGGTCACTGTGTCACTGTCGTGGGTCTGTGTGTTACTGTTAGGAGCTGGGTAAAATACTGGAGTATATTGCTTCAGCTAAACGGTACAGTTTCATCATTTTTTCATCTTTGATTGGTTCTGTTCGTTAAAAATAAGGACTGTAGTCAGCAGCAGCTAAAAGTGGCTTTGGGACCTGAGATTGGTTCCTTTAACATGAGAAAAGCCTTTTAAAAAAACTATCTGTGCTGCACCCTACGGCGGCACCTAAACAGCAACCTATTCCCTACGTGGTGAACGACTTTAGACCAGGGCCATATGGGAGACAAGTGCCGTGTTCCCCCAATCCCGGTAGTGGAGAAACACAACCTCTAGTTCAGTGGTTCCTAACCTTTAAAATCAGTTACTGTACCTCCAACTGAATTTTGCTCTGCTGATTTTACCCCCCCCCCCCTTACCCCCTGTGGCTAGACCAAGTGCCCCCAGGGGTCCCTATTACCCCTGGCTCTAATCGACAGGGTCCCTGTTAGGGAACAGAGCACAGAGAGGTCCATTCATACTGTAGTTCTCCGAGGCCCACCTCCCTGTGCTGCCCCATACACACCCACACCACAGCAGACCGCATTACCCACGCTGCAACACTGCCTCGTTGTTATTAACAGAGCAGCCTTTATGGTGATGTTTAACACCACCACTTTAAGAGCAGTTTAACTAGCGTTAAGACAAATAAAACCTCTTGGCAGACATTTTTATTTATTGGGGGGGGGGGGGGGAGCACGCACACACACACACACATTCCAGAGCGGTTCCAGTGCTGGCCAATCAGCTAACCCTCACAGTGCTGTGAGAGAGCTGGGGGACCATCACTCTCCCCTTCAGCCTTCAGGCTGCTGTCAACACAATGTTGCCTCGCAAGCAGAGCCTTCCATCCCTACCTCCCTAATCAAGCCAACCACCACGACTATTGGGCCTACCAAACCACAGCTGTGACCTAGGACAACCCTGCTTCTCTTCTGTCAGCACTCTGTGTCCTGGCACACCACTCTATTCCTCTTCTCTCCATCTCTAACAAAAACGTATCTAGCTAGTCTCTCAAAACAGCCAATCATCCTTCATCTCTCCCCTAATAACAGATGTCAAACACATTCCTAACAGCCTCTGTAAATAGTAAACGTCTGTCAGCAAACCCAATGTGACTGAGGTTCTCTTTGTTTTCTCTTTGCACATCTAGGATGGATAGGGTGGGCTACAGCGCTCTTTAAGGGGTAAGCTCTGCTCACCACTCTGTCTGCCTCACACTCTACAATCCTGGAGTAAAGCTCACCACTCATGCCTGTCATTAGTGTGTCCTGATGAAGGATTCCTGGAAGGCCAGCCCTGGCTTGAAGAGCATGAGGGAGACAGGCAGGAGAGAGGCCCACACACACACACACACACAGGCTTTAGCAGGCAGGCTGGATCCTGCCTCATACAACTGAGGTATTCTTATAGAGAGACCACTAATATTCACTGTACCACTAACAGAAATATACATCAGCTGTACCGTGTCAGAAAAAAAAGCATAGCAAAGACTAAGATCATATTACAGATGAAATGAAACTCAATCCGATGTAGTTCTGTTGTGTAGGTCAGACTAGGTGATGCGGAGCCCATTCTACAGTTGGAACATTAAGGTTTTTACAACATTCTATAGCAGCCATGTTAGCTCCCCCAGTGGTATAAAGTACTTACGTAGTACTTCAAAGTATTTTTTTACTTAAGTAGTTTTGTGAGGGTATCTGTCAGGGAAGCAAACTAGTCACCTTTTGGTGACATTCGCCATTAAAAAAAAAGGTGATCTTGGTCATTTGTGTAAATCCCATGAGAAGGGGGGGGGGGCTTTGGATCACTACTGGCTGTAAGCGAATGAGTGATGCGTTTGGATCGCTACTGGCTGTATCCAAGGCTCAGCCAATCGTTTACATAACAACAGAATGCAACACACGACTGAAGAGACAACCGATGTGCTAGTTACAGCATCAGGGCTCGCTCTGGAAAGACAGCTTGTCAATTACAGCAACGCGTCCCCTGAGCGATAACGGAGAGGTAGGTGAGATGCCTGACCACAGAGGCCAGGGGTGAGAAGGTGATGAACCATACTTCATGAGCTGTAACCCGAAAAACAACTGGCATTTGGAAAGTTTGAGGTGAGAATTGTTAGGCATCTTGCTAGCTAGATTGCATTCTCCGTTAGCTAGCCAGAGAAATGTTGATCAACATCAGCCAACTTAACTGATCAAATACTTGAGTTTATGGTGTATATAACAGGGTACTTTATCCACCACTGAGCTCCCCATTAACATTAAATGGGGAATATAAAAAAACATGCTACGTACCTGAATAAGAAGAAAACAAACATGCTACGTACCCGAATGTATAGAATAGAAACAAACATGCTACGTACCTGAATAAGAAGAAAACAAACATGCTAGATATTCAGGTACGTAGTATGTTCTCTTCTTATTCAGGTACATAGCATAAGCAGAAAAAACAAACATGCTACGTAACTAAATATCTAGAATAAGAAGAAAAGAGCCAAACTCTAAACATATGTCTCTGTGGTGATGGTGGCTGTGGACAGACCATCAGTTCTGACTGACTAAAGGAGGGAAATGCCTGGAACCGTATTGACCTCTACAACATCACACCTCAATGCTGCCTCTGGCTGAGGCTCACTGTGCTGTTAAAGTCAGGTCCTAATCTGGAAGAGAGCAAATCTTTAATGGAGCTCTTTAAAAATGTAGGAGCTGGACCAGGTCCAACCAGGCCTTTTGTCCACAGGGACCCTTGAGGCCTCGTGTCAGAGCAGAGAGGAGCGCGTTAGCAGGACAGAAAGACATAAGGTCTGGAAATCAACCTTGTGATTCTTCCGTCGGCTGACATGCAGGAAGTGTGCCCACTGCGTCAGGGTGAACCGCCCCCCTCCCTCCCCTCTCAGGGGGACGTGGAACTATTATTTAATTTCAGCTGCTGTGGCTTTCCTTCCCTCTTTCCTTCCCTCTTTCCTTCCCTCTTTCCTTCCCTCTTTCCTTCCCGAGTGCCAGAATGAGACAGGCGTCTGTCCTCCACCATGGAATTTAAATTCAATGCAGTAAAACTACGCACTTTTACTAACTTAATCCAACAGGGAAAGTGGTCTCCCTTCCTCCTCTCCTTCCTCCCCATCCTCCTTCCTCCCCATCCTCCTTCCTCCCCATCCTCCCCATCCTCCTTCCTCCCCATCCTCCTTCCTCCCCATCCTCCTTCCTCCCCATCCTCCTTCCTCCTCCCTCCCCCCTCACCAGTTTCTGTGTGAGTCCTGGCGGTGCCCAGTCGTAGGTGATGGTGTTGAAGGTGGGGTCCTTCCTGGACACCACAGGGTTGGTGATGACCATACGGTTACGTTTGTACACTCGGATGCCCTTCACCTGTTACACAGTGGAAATGGATTTATGGCCTTCGGGTGGTCAGAGGGTCTAAACTGATGGCTCCAGAATTCCACGCCGACCCCCTATTTCTCCTCTATCCTTCATGTCTCTCTAATCCAGGCTTGGGTTAACTCCTCAAGGGGGGGGGGGGGCTGACTGCGGTCACCTTTTATCCCCCAGTTAACACACCGAACTCCAATAATCAACTAATCGTGTTCTTTAGTTAAACATGCAAATAGTTTTTTTTTTAAATCAGGTGTGTTTGCTAGGGATGGGAGATACCAATCAGACAACACACCACCCCCCCCCCCCCCCGAGGACTGGAATTGCCCATACCTGCTCTATTCTATCCAATAAAATATTTATTTATTTGATGAAGTCCCATTGACGTCTTTTACCAGGGATGCAGAACATCCTTGAAGATGTGAAATGCAGTGAATCCACCTGAATTGTTGGTTTTGAAAATGTTCAAAAGCATCAAATCAAAAGACCACCTTGGCTGTCAGGTGGACGTATTTGGAGTTGGCGAGGAGACGACCCATCTTGTGATCGTCCTCCAGGTCTGAGCGACCGTGGTGAGCCACACTGGGTCATTCCAGAGAATAGGTCACATGAAAAGGTAGAGTCAGCAGCCACATGCTTTCCTGATTGGGGGGGGCAGGGCTGAACCGATCAGGGCTTTTCTGGAGAGCAGAGAATAGGTCACATGAAACGGCAGGTAGAGTCAGAACACGGCAGGGCAGAGCATGGTCTGGACACAGAACCGGCAGGGCAGAGCAGAACACGGCAGAGCAGAGCAGAACACGGCAGGGCAGAGCAGAACATGGCAGGGCAGAGCAGAACACGGCAGGGCAGAGCAGAACACGGCAGGGCAGGGCAGAACACGGCCTGATTGGGGGGGCAGAACACGGCAGGGCAGGGCAGAACACGGCAGGGCAGAGCAGAACACGGCAGGGCAGGGCAACCGATCAGGGCAGGGCAGAGGCAGGGCAGGGCAGAACAGAAGGGCAGAACACGGCAGGGCAGGGCAGGACACGGCAGGGCAGAGAACACGGCAGGGCAGGGCAGAACACGGCAGGGCAGAACACGGCAGGGCAGGGCAGAACACGGCAGAGCAGAGGCAGAGGACACACGGCAGGGCAGGGCAGGGCAGGACACGGCAGGGCAGAGCAGAACACGGCAGGGCAGGGCAGACACGGCAGGGCAGAGCACGGCAGGGCAGAGCAGGCACGGGGGCAGAGCAGGACACGGCAGAACAGGCAGGGCAGAGCAGAACAGGACACGGCAGGCAGAGCAGACACGGCAGAGCAGAGCAGGACACGGCAGGGCAGAGCAGGACACGGCAGAGCAGAGCAGAACACGGCAGAGCAGAACACGGCAGAGCAGAGAGAACACGGCAGGGCAGCAGAGCAGGCAGGGCAGAACAGAACAGGGCAGAGCAGAACACGGCAGGGCAGAGCAGAACACGGCAGGGCAGAGCAGAACACGGGGCAGAGCAGAACAGAACACGGCAGGGCAGAGCAGAACACGGCAGGGCAGAACACGGCAGAGACAGAACACGGCAGGGCAGAGCAGAACAGAACACGGCAGGGCAGAGAACAGAACACGGCAGGGCAGAGCAGAACACGGCAGGGCAGACAGAACAGAACACGGCAGGGCAGAGCAGAACACGGCAGGGGAGAGCAGAACACGGCAGAACAGAACACGGCAGGGGCAGAGCAGAACACGGCAGGGCAGAGCAGAACAGGGCAGAGCAGAACACGGCAGGGCAGGGCAGAACACGGCAGGGCAGAACACAGGGCAGAGCAGAACACGGCAGGGCAGAGCAGAACACGGCAGGGCAGAGCAGAACACGGCAGGGCAGAGCAGAACAGAACACGGCAGGGCAGAGCAGAACAGGGCAGAACAGGTGATGATACAAAATAGCTAACATACATTCTTGTACAAAACACTTCCACTCAGTTCTGATTGGTCCTTCGATCAGAACCAGCGACCTATGGATCTACTTGATCCCTCCAATGTATCTTTTTTTGTTCCTCGAATCAGGGACTGATTTAGACCTGGGACACCAGGTGGGTGCAATTTATTATCAAGTAGAACAGAAAACCAGCAGTTCTCCGGAAAATAGGGTAGGATTTCAATACCCCTGGCCTAGGTTGGAGACATAGGTTAGAACGAGTCATATTCACAAGCTTTGGAAAATAAACTGATTCATGTCTAGAATTTCTTATTCATGCAAGAGTTATGGGATATTAGAAGCATTCTGGACTCATCTTTCAAGTTTCCCAACTAAAAGATCTACAGGAAGTACCTCTCCACAGCAATAAAACAAAATCTATTTTTGTTTGGTTCAGCTGAACAACTATCAAAAGTTGTTTTTTTTTAGCTTTGGGGCTAAACTAACACATAAAATACTTCTTAGGAAGAGTTGAATGGGAGCAGTGGATTCTGGTCAGTTTTAGAACGGTATCATCGACTAGTCAGTGGCTGAGTGCCAAATAGCCCCGTTGCCTATATAATGCACCACTGTTAGCCCGGTCCCTTGGGGGGGGGGGCACCACTGTTAGCCCGGCCCCTTGGGGGGGGGGGCTCTGGTCAGAAGCAGTCTAAGGAAAGGGTGCCATTTGGTAAAAGGCCAATATTTCAGGACCATTCATCTTCCACAAATAAATAAATATATATATATACACACACACACACACATCCAAATAAACACACTCCATTGTGGCGGCAGCGAGGCAGTCGAGGCAAATGGAGCAAAACATTCCAGAAGCGTTTCGGGAGAACTAAAGGGAACTAGGAGAGCTTAGGAAGCCATCCTGCTTTACACCACTGCTTGTGTGTGTAACGTTGGGGATAAATTACCTCCAGGAATGGGGGAGGAATCCAGAGCAGATCCCTTTACATGACAGACACGTTGCACCCTTCCCTACTACATCCGCTGACCACATCTGGGGAGAGAGAGAGAGAGGAGACAGACAGAGAGAAGGGGGACAAATGATTAGACAAGTAATCCAGGGAGGAAACACTCAGGTGGACACCCGACTTGAGCCTCAGAGCCCTTTGAAAGCTTCGTAGCCTCAACTCATAAAGCATACACCCCTGTATGGCGCGATTTATTAGGATCCTCATTAGCCTTGACTGTAGGTTTGTTTATTCCATGTGGTCGCACTGCTTTGCTTTACCTTGGCCAGGTCGCAGTTGTAAATGAGAACTTGTTCTCAACTGGCCAACCTGGTTAAATAAAAATAAATAAAAGCCAACAGCTCGTCTTACTGGGGTCACAACAAAAACACTTTGCATACATTTAAAAACAGTAACATGTAGTGTGTGTGTGTGCATCTATCAGCTACATGTCAGCACATACACACAACAAGTAGGTCACATGGAGGTGAAGTTCAGCTTTATCTGTTGTTTTTTAAAATTTTAAACCAGGTTTAATGTTTATTTGAGCTATATAAGATGAGTTCCATGCATTCATGGCTCTGTAAAATACTGTGCATGTCCTTGATGTACAGCCCTCTGTTTACAATGAAGAGCCAAAACGTGCCGCTCCGTTCTGGACCAGCTGCAGTATCACTAGGTCTTTCCTTACAACACAACCTGAGAATTATCAAGATAAAACTAGAGACTGCAGGAACTTGCTTTGTGGAATGCGTTGTCAAAAGAAATAAAAAGCAGAGCATCTCTTTATTACGGACAGACCTCTCACCATCTTCACGGTTGAATCAACAGTAGACAGACACACATGCATCGTTTAATAATATATATATATATACTATATATATATATATAGTAATACCATACCAATAATGGCAGATCATATAGAGCACACACTCACAGGGCCGTACACACACACAGAATAATAGTGAAGACATCAAAACTATTAAATAACACATGGAATCATGTAGTAAACAAACAAAAAAAACACAAAAAAATGTTTAAAACAAAAACAAAATATAGATTTTACAGCCACCATTTTAGACTCCTAAAACATTAGGTTGAGCAGAGTACAGATACGCTGAAACGCTCGACGAGAACGATGTCATTGAGCCTGGGAAAAAAAAATCATGACTGTTGACACAATTACATCAATATTATAATTATATTTTATATAGTAACCTGAAAGCATTGAGGGAAAAAATAAAACTTCCCACAATCTGTGTGTGTGAGAATCTGTGTGTGTGAGAATCTGTGTGTGTGAGAATCTGTGTGCAGTTTGTACAGGGACGATCCCGTTGATGAAGCAGCCCTGTGTCTCCTGCAGCAGCGTGCTAACTCCCCGAGGTGCCTTATTGCTTACACACCGTGTGTCCGAACGCGTGATCCTCCAGTATAATTCTGGTCGGACTATAAGCCAACTCTTCCTTAAACGCTTCAACTCAGTCTAAACAACAAGCTCATGAATGAACGGCTTAGAATAGACTTGAAGATGTTTATTTTAACTTGGGACCTGAGCCAGGTTGTTTTAGTCTCTCTGTTGGACAAAGCCTGATGGGTGGGGGGGGGGGTTCCTTGTTCTGAAAGACTATGGCCCTTATTCATAAAGCGTACAAAGCCCCCCCACCCACCCACCCCCCATATATACACATTGCCTTGCAAGAGTATTCACCCACCTTGGCATTTTCCCAATTTTTTCCCTTACAGCCTGTAATTTGAATGGATGTCATGGACATACAAATAGTCCAAATTGGTGGAGTGAAACGAAAGAATAATATATTTTTTTTAAATCAGAGAATCAGAGAAAGAAAAAAAACTGAAGTAAAAAACTGAAAAGTGGTGCCTGCATATGTAGTCACCCCCTTTGCTATGAAGCCCCTCCCCTTTGCTATGAAGCCCCTCCCCTTTGCTATGAAGCCCCTCCCCTTTGCTATGAAGCCCCTAAATAAGATCAGCTGCAACCAATTACCTTCAGAAGTCACATAATTAGTTACTTAAATTGCACACAGGTGGACTTTGTCACATGATCTCAGTAATATATAGAAATATAAAAACACACGTGTTCTGAACGACCCCAGAGTCTGCAACACCACCAAGCAAGCGGCACCATGAAGGCCAGGTCAAGGACAAAGTTGTGGAGAAGTACAGATCAGGGTTGAGTTATAAAAACACATCCGAAACTTTGAACATCCCACGGAGCTCCATTAAATCCATTATTAAAGAATGGAAAGAATATGGCACCACAACAAACCTGCCAAGAGAGGGCCGCCCACCAAAACTCACAGACCAGGCAAGGAGGGCATTAATCAGAGAGGCAACAAAGACAAAGAAACATTTAAATGTCTTGGAATGGCCTAGTCAAAGCCTAGACCTCAATCCAATTGAGAATCTGTGGTATGACAAAGATTGCTGTACACCCATCCAACTTGAAGGAGCTGGAGCAGTTTTGCTTTGAAGAATGGGCAGAAATCCCAGTGGCTTGATGTGCCAAGCTTAGAGAGAGACAAACCCCAAGAGACTTGCAGCTGTAATTGCTGCAAAAGGTGGCTCTACAAAGTAGGGTGAATAGTTATGTTCAAGTTCAGTTTTTTTTTGTCTTATTTTCTAGTTTGTTTCACAAGAAAAGATTTAGCATCAAAGTGGTAGGCATGTTATGTAAATCAAATGATACAACAACCCCCCCCCCCCCCAAAAAAAAAAAAAATCTATTTATTTCCAGGTTGTAAGGCAACAAAATAGGAAAAATGCCCAGGGGATGAATACTTTCTACACAGCCACTGTATTCTTATTCATTGAGATCTAAAAGGCAAAAAAACTCATCCAAGATCAGCACTCCTACTCTGAGACGCTTTTCTGAAGAGGCACCAATGAGTAGAGCGCCTGACCCCTCCCTCCCGGTCTATTTATAATCCATGATGTTACAGAGTGGACTGCCAAAGCTCTGCTTTATGTACAAAGCACGATCATCGATCACGCTGTCCGTCACAGGAATACAGAGAGGAGACACGACAGAGACAGGGGACTCAAAGGACACACAGGACAGAGAGCACCCTGTCCAAAATGGCACCCTAATCCCTATATAGGGCACTACATTAGACCAGGACTGGCACCCTAGATAGCACACTACTTTAGACCAGGTCTGGCACCCTAATCCCTATATAGGGCACTACATTAGACCAGGACTGGCACCCTAATCCCTATATAGGGCACTACATTAGACCAGGACTGGCACCCTAGATAGCGCACTACTTTAGACCAGGTCTGGCACCCTAATCCCTATATAGTGCACTACTTTTGGCCAGAGATCATAGGGGTGCTTCTGTTCTGAAAGGTGTCTGTTGAAAGGTTAGGCAGACAGCATTAGAGAGGAGAGCAACAAAACAAACTCGGAGGGCAACCATGGTATCAAATCCCTTTTATAATCCACAGCTCTGGTGGCCGTCGGTCAGGGTAAATAGGTGTCAACGCAGGCGGGGTGAGGCAGCCACTTCGGAGTCTGTTATGCACTAATGAGACCGCCAAAGTAAACAACTGTCTGAATGACAATGTTGTTCAGAGGTGGCGCACACACACTTTACAGACGATCACACACAAGCTGCAGGTTCTCTCAAACCAGAAAAACAGATTTATAGAGCCACAATGACCCAGTCAGTCTTTAGCTTGGAGTATAAAAACATAACGAGTGAGATATGCTAGTAACATTTTGCTGCCTAAATAGTGAGATATGCTAGCTACATATTTGTCCATAAATAGTGAGATATGCTAGCTACATATTTGTCCATAAATAATGAGATGTTGGCTACATATTTCTGCGTAAATAATGAGATGTTGGCTACATATTTCTCCGTAAATAGTGTTGATATGAAAAAACTAAAAATCGACATTCATTGCAACCACATCAGGGTGTGAAAATAAGAAACAGGGGTGTGCTGCCTTAAAACCAATGTTGCTTTAGTCGGACGGGAAGAGCAAAGCACAGGAAGTGTGGAGGATCTATGTTTCGTTGTAAAGGACAAGGGCTGTCATGTTGTAACAGCTCTGTCATTCTAAACACGTTAAGTATGAAGCTAGGAACTCAGCCAGAGCCGGGGGGGGGGGGACTTAAGGGCCTAATAACTCATAGGAAAGACTTGGATGGAGGAGGCCACATCTAAACTGAAGTGGGTCAGCTCAAGGGCCTCTCTAGTGTCCAATAAGCACACGCTGACACATCCAATCAACTATGGAGAGACGATTGTAGATGAATAAAATACCACACTGTTCTTTTGTAGTAACATTGTATTTATTCTAGCTTCCTGTTCATCAAAAATCACAGTTTACTGATTGGACTGTGGAATACTTTGTTTCTGAAACACTGAAGGTCTTTATTTAACCAGGCAAGTCAGTTAAGAACAAATTCTTATTTTCAATGACGGCCTAGGAACAGTGGGTTAACTGCCTGTTCAGGGGCAGAACGACAGATTTGTACCTTGTCAGCTCGGGGGTTTGAACTTGCAACCTTCCGGTTACTAGTCCACCACTAACCACTAGGCTACCCTGCCTCCTCTACACTCTAACCACTAGGCTACCCTGCCTCCTCTACACTCTAACCACTAGGCTACCCTGCCTCCTCTACACTCTAACCACTAGACTACCCTGCCTCCTCTACACTCTAACCACTAGGCTACCCTGCCTCCTCTACACTCTAACCACTAGGCTACCCTGCCTCCTCTACACTCTAACCACTAGGCTACCCTGCCTCCTCTACACTCTAACCACTAGACTACCCTGCCGCCTCGACACTCTAACCACTAGGCTACCCTGCCGCCTCGACACTCTAACCACTAGGCTACCCTGCCGCCTCGACACTCTAACCACTAGGCTACCCTGCCGCCTCGACACTCTAACCACTAGGCTACCCTGCCGCCTCTACTCTCTAACCACTAGGCTACCCTGCCGCTTTCATGAATTGTTCCTTCCCTATTGTGGAGTGGAGGAGTTCAGCGTGGGGTTCAGAACCGTTTCCAGAGTTTGTTAAAATGTGTCACTCGTCAATATGACAACATTGTGGGAGTACAAGAACATGGTTGGGGTTGTTGTTGAAATGTGGATAAGTATTTTAATGGGCCTGTTGAAATGATGTGTACCGTCTTAGTCTAGTGTGACAGGAGGAATAGCTGTGACAGACTAGACCTAGACGCCATCCCATAAAGGCACCCTATTCCCTATTAAGCACACTCCTTTACCCAGGACCCATAGGGCTCTAGTCAACAGTAGGGCACCTCCGACAGGGAGGGAGAGGTATTTTTTGAAAGGTATCATCTGCAGCACAACAATGTGTGAATTCAGGATAAATCCATAGGGACGGTCAAGTAAGCTTAAGAGAGAGAGAGAGAGACGGTCAAGCTATTTCAGAGATGATTGTAGAAAGGTCGTGGCTTAGGTTTGGTATTTCAAACGGTCTAAAGCAGCTCAACATAGACAGGTGAATGTTAGAGGACTTTCAACACCGCAGCCAGTGGAAAGTCTTTGTTAGAGGACAGACCTTTCAATATTTGTATCTATTATGAGATCCCCATTGCTCTTCCTTTGGGTCCAGGTAAATTAAGGCGAGTTTATACCGTTTTAAAAACATTACAATACATTCACAACATACTGTGTGACCTCCGGCCTTTACTTCACCGCTACCACATGTGAAACCCATGTGTATATAGTGCAGTATTCATGTCCCCCCCTGTTCCAATAGACTAAGATGTCACCGGTCAACACATACATACCGCGGCCAGTCAAAACGGAGCACACTTTCCTTTAGCCTTCCATTAAAGAGGTGTCTGAAATGACCCATAGAGGTCTGGTCAAAACAAAACGCCCGGAAAGTACTCAGACCCCCCATGACTTACACAAATTAAGTTACAGCCTTATTCTAAAAGTGGATTCAATTGTTTCCAATCAATCTACACACAACATCCAGCAATGACAGAAACAAGTTCATACGTTTTTGCAAATTAATAAAACAACGGAAATTATCAGTATTCAGACCCTTTACTCACTACTTTGGCAGCGATTACAGCCTCAACTCTTCTTGGGTTTGACGCTACCAGCTTGGCACACCTGCATTTGGGGAGATTCTCCCATTCTTCTCTGCAGATCCTCTCAAGCTCTGTCAGGTTGGATGGGGAGTGTCGCTTCACAGCTATTTTCAGGTCTCCAGAGATGTTCGATGGGGTTGAAGCCTGGTCTCTGGCTGGGCCCCTCAAGGACATTCAGAGAGTTGTCCTGGCGCCACTCCTACGTTGTCTTGGCTGTGTGCTTAGGGTCGTTATCCTGTTGGAAGGTGAACCTTCGCCCTAGTCTGAGGTCCTGAGCCCTCTGGAGCAGGTTTTCATCAAGGATCTCTCTTTACTGTTCTCTGTTCATCTTACCCTCCATCCTGACTAGTCTCCCAGTCCCTGACACTGAAAAACATCCCCACAACATAATGCTTCACCGTGGTCTTTGCTCTGACATGCTGTGGGACCCTATATAGACAGGTGTCTGCACCTTACCAAATCATGTCCAATCAATATAATTTACCACAGGTGGACTCCAATCAAGTTGTAGAAACATCTCATCCAATCGAGTCGTAGAAACATCTCATCCAATCGAGTCGTAGAAACATCTCATCCAATCGAGTCGTAGAAACATCTCATCCAATCGAGTCGTAGAAACATCTCATCCAATCGAGTCGTAGAAACATCTCATCCAATCGAGTCGTAGAAACATCTCATCCAATCGAGTTTTAGAAACATCTCAACCAATCAAGTTGTAGAAACATCTCATCCAATCGAGTCGTAGAAACATCTCAAGGATGATGAATGGCAACAGGATGCACCTGAGCTCAATTTCAAGTTTCATAGCGAAGGGTCTGAATAAATAAAAGAAGGTATTTCTGTGTTTTCGCTTTGTCATTATGGGGGGGGGTAGTGTGTGTAGACTGATGAGGGGGAAAGGAATAAGGCTGTAACGTAACAACATGTGGGGGGGGGGTCTAAATGATTTCCAACTGCGCTGTATATAGGATCGACTGCTGTTTATTAAAATAAAATAATGGTTTTGGAGGATTACTGGTCAGAATATAAAGTTTTGCATTCCCATAAGAAACCCTAATCACCACCGTTCCACACAAAAACAGACTAGTACAGAACAGCAGTGGAAAACACGACAGGGCATATGGAAGTATGCATAGATTTTGTGGTTGCTGCTACAATTATCATACATTTTTGTTGTTGTTGTTGATGACGAAAACATTTACAAGGGTGTTTCACTCACCTTCTCTACTCCAGAGGTCAAATCCATAGTTCTCAAGTTGTAGGGCTGAGATACAGGTCCAAAGAGGAATAGAGCCTGTCTGAAGGTGTGTTGGATAGCTCTGCTCTCTTCAGAGAACTGTGGTGAACTCCACTGCACCACTACGGGTTTCTGCTGCACACCAGTCTGACAAAGAAGGCTTAAATGACTGGCCACTGGGATTCCCTGGAACACTGGTGCCAACCCAATCACAGCAAAGTAAAACACCCCACAACCAATAGAATTCCAGTGGTATTTTCCCCCCTCCTCCTCCCACTTTTTTTCCCTCTCCCCCCCCCTCTCTCTTTCCTACAAATTGGGAACACCCATTGTCTGGAACAGATAGAGACATGACCTCACTGGTGAGTGAGGATACAATATCAGGCCCCAGGAATGCGCCAGTCACATAGTACCCGTCCCAAGAGGCACCCTGCCCCCCCCCCCCACCCTCCCCCTTCACAGTGCACTACTTTGACCACGGGCTCCTAACGTAGAGACTAGGGTGCTTAATTGGGACACCTTAATAGTTGTGATCTCTTGCTGTTAGGGAGATGCCTCCTGAGCGTTTAAACCAGAACAGCTTTATTTTGCCTTTTTATAGAAGTGGGTGAACAGGAAGGAGGACAGGAGGACAGAGCCAAACCAATGCTCAGCAGTTTAGATTTTTGGGCCACACCGGCACACACACACACACACACACACACACACACACACACACACACACACACACACACACACACACACTGAAGTTAAATTACAGGTTGCCTGGTCGAGACAGTCATGCACACACACACACACACACACTGAAGTTAAATTACAGGTTGCCTGGTCGAGACAGTCAGGCACAGTCAGGCACACACACACACACACACACACACACACACACCACACACACACACACGGCACACACACACACACACACACACACACACACACACTGAAGTTAAATTACAGGTTGCCTGGTCGAGACAGTCAGGCACACACACACACACACACACACACACACACACACACACACACACACACACACACACACACACACACACACCGGCACACACACCGCACACACACCGGCACACACACACACACTGAAGTTAAATTACAGGTTGCCTGGTCGAGACAGTCAGGCACACACACACACACACACACCACACACACGCACACACACCAGCACACGCACACACAGGCACACACACACACTGAAGTTAAATTACAGGTTGCCTGGTCGAGACAGTCATGCACACACACACACTGACAAATTACACACACACACACACACACACACACACACACACACAAGTTAAATTACCTGGTCGAGACAGTCATGCACACACACACACACACACACACTGAAGTTAAATTACAGGTTGCCTGGTCGAGACAGTCATGCACACACACACTGAAGTTAAACACAGGTTGCCTGGTCAGTCAGACACACACACACGTCAGACAGTCATGCACACACACACACACACAAGTTAAATTACAGGTTGCCTGGTCGAGACAGTCATGCACACACACACATACACACTGACAGGTTGCACGAGACAGTCATGCACACACACACACGCACACACTGAAGTTAAATTACAGGTTGCCTGGTCGAGACAGTCATGCACACACACACACACACACACACACACACACACACACTGAAGTTAAATTACAGGTTGCCTGGTCGAGACAGTCAGGCACACACACACACACACTGAAGTTAAATTACAGGTTGCCTGGTCGAGACAGTCATGCACACACACACACACACTGAAGTTAAATTACAGGTTGCCCGGTCGAGACAGTCATGCACACACACACACACACACACACACACACACACACACACACACACACACACACACACACACACACACACACACACACACACACTGAAGTTAAATTACAGGTTGCCTGGTCGAGACAGTCATGAGACAGTCAGGTTGCCCGCACAGTCACACACACACACACACACACACTGAAGTTAAATAAGACTGTCACACAAACTCTAGTAATGATGCATTATTATAACCTCATTCCAACGTTGTGTTTTTCAAACATCTGTGACTGAGCCCCACGTTGCATACAAAGCCATATAATTGCTCTACTACAAGTATATTGTCATACAGGAAAGAAAAAATTGAAGGTACGGCAGATTTTTTAATTTTTTATGTTTGAGCGATACTTTTGAGACCAATGCTTATGATATTATTGATATAGATCATATCACAACAAAGTCATGAAAAAGTTGCATTGTATAGAAAACTTAAAACCAAAATTGAACAATAAAGTGTTCACTTCGATTGGACATTGACACGTCAGCGGTATCATCAATACGGTAATTGATTGAAAGGTCCACTGCTTTGCTTTGGCGCCATGGCGATTGTGTCAATCTCCAGTTATACACGGGACACTGTACATTGAACTCTTCACACAAATCCCTCACCTTTATTTTACAATCTCAACCTGTGCTAACCCCTCAACCTTACAGAACTCTAGTTCTCCTGGTGGCACATCTAAAAAGAGACAAACACTATTGGCTTCTGAAAAGAAGTTGTGGAGACGGGATGAATCTCAAATGACATTTCCCTTTGATTTAGCTCTCACATCTTCTGCTCAGCTTTTTCTCAAAAAATGTGAGACAGGATGAGAGGAAATTGAGGAAGGACTTTTTAAAGATGTTTTGGATCAGGAAATGAAGAATGGCTGGCAAGTGAAGGTTTCAGACAGTGTTGGACTAAAACACCAGCTCAACAGAACCCATCCGATCTAAACAGTCTTCCATTGTTTCACATTTACATTTACATTTAAGTCATTTAGCAGACGCTCTTATCCAGAGCGACTTACAAATTGGTGAATTCACCTTCTGACATCCAGTGGAACAGCCACTTTACAATAGTGCATCTAAGTCATTAAGGGGGGGGGGGTGAGAAGGATTACTTATCCTATCCTAGGTATTCCTTGAAGAGGTGGGGTTTCAGGTGTCAAGGTGGTGATTGACTCGCTGTCCTGGCGTCGTGAGGGAGTTTGTTCCACCATTGGGGGGCCAGAGCAGCGAACAGTTTTGACTGGGCTGAGCGGGAACTGTACTTCCTCAATGGTAGGGAGGCGAGCAGGCCAGAGGTGGATGAACGCAGTGCCCTTGCTTGGGTGTAGGGCCTGATCAGAGCCTGGAGGTACTGCGGTGAGTAGGCAAGCACCATGGTCTTGTAGCGGAGGGCTTCAACTGGAAGCCAGTGGAGAGAGCGGAGGAGCGGGGTGATTTGGGAAGGTAACACCAGACGGGCTGCGGCGTTCTGGATGAGTCACAGGCAGGGAGCCCAGCCAACAGCGAGTATCATCCAGACGGGAGATGAAAGTGCCTGGATTAGGACCTGCGCCGCTTCCTGTGTGAGGCAGGGTCGTAATGTTGTAGAGCATGAACCTACAGGAACGGGCCACCGCCATGATGTTGGTTGAGAACGACAGGGTGTTGTCCAGGATCACGCCAAGGTTCTTAGCTTGGGAGGAGGACACAATGGAGTTGTCAACCGTGATGGCGAGATCATGGAACGGGCAGTCCTTCCCCGGGAGGAAGAGCAGCCCGTCTTGCCGAGGTTCAGCTTGAGGTGGTGATCCGTCATCCACACTGATATGTCTGCCAGACATGCAGAGATGCGACACCTGGTCATCAGAAGGGGGAAAGGAGAAGATTAATTGTGTGTCGTCTGCATAGCAATGATAGGAGAGACCATGTGAGGTTATGACAGAGCCAAGTGACTTGGTGTATAGCGAGAATAGGAGAGGGCCTGAACAGAGCCCACACCAGTGGTGAGAGCGCGTGGCTTTGCCACGCCACCTGGTAGGAGCGACCTTCAGGTAGGACGCAATCCAAGGTGGGCGCCCAACTCGGAGAGGGTGGAGAGGAGGATCTGATGGTTCACAGTATCGAAGGCAGCCGATAGGTCTAGAAGGATGAGAGCAGAGGAGAGAGAGTTAGCTTTAGCAGTGCGGAGCGCCTCCGTGATGCAGAGAAGAGCAGTCTCAGTTGAATGACTAGTCTTGAAACCTGACTGATTTGGATCAAGAAGGTCATTCTGAGAGAGATAGAGGGAGAGCTGGCCAAGGACGGCACGTTCAAGAGTTTTGGAGAGAAAAGAAAGAAGGGGTACTGGTCTGTAGTTGTTGACATCGGAGGGATCTTTCTTCAGAAGGTGCAACTTTGAAGACGGAAGGGACGTAGCTCGGTCAGGGATGAGTTGATGAGCGAGGTGAGGTAACACCCCGGAAATGGTCTGGAGGAGAGAGGAGGGGATAGGGTCGAGCAACCTTACAAGAAGATTTCATCTGGAGAGAGAGGGGAGAAAGAGGTCAGAGCACAGGGTAGGGCAGTGTGAGCAGAACCAGCGGTGTCGTTTGACTTAGCAAACGAGATCATGTCGTCGACCTTCTTTTCAAAATGGTTGACGAAGTCATCTGCAGAGAGGGAGGAGGGGGGGAGGGGGAGGAGGATTCAGAAGGGAGGAGAAGGTGGCAAAGAGCTTCCTAGGGTTAGAGGCAGATGCTTGGAATTTAGAGTGGTAGAAAGTGGCTTTAGCAGCAGAGACAGAGGAGGAAAATGTAGAGAGGAGGGAGTGAAAGGATGCCAGGTCCGCAGGGAGGCGGGTTTTCCTCCATTTCCGCTCGGCTGCCCGGAGCTCTGTTCTGTGAGCTCAATGAGTCATCGAGCCACGGAGCGGGAGGGGAGGACCGACCGGCCTGGAGGATAGGGGACATAGAGAGTCAAAGGATGCAGAAAGGGAAGAGAGGAGGGTTGAGGAGGCAGAGTCAGGAGAAAGGTTGGAGAAGGTATGAGCAGAGGGAAGAGATGAAAGGATGGAAGAGGAAAGAGTAGCGGGGGAGAGAGAGCGAAGGTTGGGACGGCGCGATACCATCCGAGTAGGGGCAGTGTGGGAAGTGTTGGATGAGAGCGAGAGGGAAAAGGATACAAGGTAGTGGTCGGAGACTTGGAGGGGAGTTGCAGTGAGGTTAGTGGAAGAACAGCATCTAGTAAAGATGAGGTCGAGCGTATTGCCTGCCTTGTGAGTAGGGGGAAGGTGAGAGGGTGAGGTCAAAAGAGGAGAGGAGTGGAAAGAAGGAGGCAGAGAGGAATGAGTCGAAGGTAGACGGGGGAGGTTAAAGTCGCCCAGGACTGTGAGAGGTGAGCCGTCCTCAGGAAAGGAGCTTATCAAGGCATCAAGCTCATTGATGAACTCTCCGAGGAACCTGGAGGGCGATAAATGATAAGAATGTTAAGCTTGAAAGGGCTGGTAACTGTGACAGCATGGAATTCAAAGGAGGCGATAGATAGATGGGTAAGGGGAGAGAGAGAGAATGACCACTTGGGAGAGATGAGGATCCCGGTGCCACCACCCCGCTGACCAGAAGCTCTCGGGGTGTGCGAGAACACGTGGGCGGACGAAGAGAGAGCAGTAGGAGTAGCAGTGTTATCTGTGGTGATCCATGTTTCCGTCAGTGCCAGGAAGTCGAGGGACTGGAGGGAGGCATAGGCTGAGATGAACTCTGCCTTGTTGGCCGCAGATCGGCAGTTCCAGAGGCTACCGGAGACCAGGAACTCCACGTGGGTCGTGCGCGCTGGGACCACCAGATTAGGGTGGCTTCGCGGTGTGGAGCGTTTGTATGGTCTGTGCAGAGAGGAGAGAACAGGGATAGATAGACACATAGTTAACAGGGTACAGAAGAGGCTACGCTAATGCAAAGGAGATTGGAATGACAAGTGGACTACACGTCTCGAATGTTCAGAAAGTTAAGCTTACGTAGCAAGAATCTTATTGACTAAGATGATTGAAGTGAAACAGTACTGCTGGAGTAGGCTAGCTGGTAGTGGCTGCGATGTTGACACTACACTAATCAAGTCGTTCCGTCGAGTGTAATAGTTTCTACAGTGGTGCTATTCGGGGGCTAGCTGGCTAGCTAGCAAGGTTGATTGCGTTCCGTTAAAAAAGAACGACAATAGCTGGCTGGCTGACCTAGAAAATCGCTCTAGGCTACACAATTGTCTTAGATACAAAGACGGCTATGTATCTAGCTAGCTACGATCAAACAAAACAAACCGTTGTACTGTAATAGTTACTACGGTGCTGCTACACCTGGCTAGCTACGTTAGAAGAACGACAATAGCTGGCCAGCTAACCTAGAAAATCGCTCTAGACTACACAATTGTCTTAGATACAAAGACGGCTATGTAGCTGGCTAGCTACGATCAAACAAATCAAACCGTTGTACTGTAATGAAGTGAAATGAAAATGTGATACTACCTGTGGAACGACGCGGAATGTTGACCGGGTAGTTGGAGATCAATTCGGTAGAGGTTGGCTAGCTGTTGGCTAGCTAGCTAGCAGCATTTCCTTTAAGGACGACAAATAGCTGGCTAGCTAACCTCGGTAAATTAGGATAATCACTCTAAGTCTACACACTCTAAACTGCACAATTATCTTGGATACGAAGACAACTATGTAGCTAGCTGACACTACGCTAATCGAGTCGTTCAGTTGAGTGTAATAGTTTCTACAGTGCTAGTGGACAGTGGATGTTAGCTAGCTGCTTAGCTGCTTAGCTAGCTGCTTAGCTAGCTGCTGGGCAGATACGTTAGGACGACGAAATACGATAATTAAGCAATTGTCGTTGATACAAGGACGGCTATGTAGCTGGCTAAGAAGAAATTGCTAAGATTAGACAAATCAAACCGTTGTACTAAAACGAAATGTAATGAAAAGTTATAAAAAGTTATACTACCTGCGGACCGAAGTGTAGATGCGGCCGCTCGCTCCAACCGGAACCGGAAATCGACCAATGGTGGTCCGAAGCAATAGAGAAAAGACACTGGCAACAGAACAAGAGGTTGGCATCAGAGCATAAAGATCGCATCCTAAACAGCACCATATTCCCTATGTGGTACACTACTTTTGACCAGGGCCCAACAGTAGTGCACTGCATAGGGAATAAGGTGCCATTTGGGAAGCGGACAATAAAGACAACAGAAACATTTAAAAACAGTAAAAACTTCAAGGCAAATTGCCCTCAAGGCTTGAAAATCCTCCTTTAACCCTTCTCCTCTTAATCTACGCTGATTGAAATGGATTTAACAAGTGACATGTAGAACTACATGATGATGCGTGGTTCAGACATAGTCGGTGATTGACTTGTGAAGAAGCACGTTGGCACCGTTGAGGTAGAGCTCATCGTTCACGATAACATCCTCCCCCAGGACCGTCACATTCTCCATACGCACCTGAGAGAGAAGACACACACACACCTGAGAGAGAAGACACACACACACCTGGGAGAGAAGACACACACACACCTGAGAGAGAAGACACACACACACACCTGGGAGAGAAGACACACACGCACCTGGGAGAGAAGACACACACGCACCTGGGAGAGAAGACACACACACACACCTGGGAGAGAAGACACACACACACCTGGGAGAGAAGACACACACACACCCTGGGAGAGAAGACACACACACACACCTGGGAGAGAAGACACACACACACACCTGGGAGAGAAGACACACACACACACCTGAGAGAGAAGACATACACACACCTGGGAGAGAAGACACACACACACACACCTGGGAGAGAAGACACACACACACCTGGGAGAGAAGACACACACACACCTGGGAGAGAAGACACAAACACACCTGGGAGAGAAGACACACACACACCTGGGAGAGAAGACACAAACACACCTGGGAGAGAGACACACACACCTGGGAGAGAAGACACACACACACACCTGGGAGAGAAGACACACACACACACTGAGAGAAGACACACACACACACCTGGGAGAGAAGACACACACACACCTGGGAGAGAAGACACACACACACCTGGGAGAGAAGACACACACACACCTGGGAGAGAAGACACACACACACACCTGAGAGAGAAGACACACACACACACCTGGGAGAGAAGACACACACACACCTGGGAGAGAAGACACACACACACCTGGGAGAGAAGACACACACACACCTGGGAGAGAAGACACACACACACCTGAGAGAGAAGACACACACACACCTGAGAGAGAAGACACACACACACCTGAGAGAGAAGACACACACACACACCTGAGAGAGAAGACACACACACACCTGAGAGAGAAGACACACACACACCTGAGAGAGAAGACACACACACACCTGAGAGAGAAGACACACACACACCTGAGAGAGAAGACACACACACACCTGAGAGAGAAGACACACACCTGGGAGAGAAGACACACACACACACACCTGAGAGAGAAGACACACACACACCTGGGAGAGAAGACACACACACACACCTGGGAGAGAAGACACACACACCTGAGAGAGAAGACACACACAACTGAGAGAGAAGACACACACACACACCTGAGAGAGAAGACACGCACACACACACACCTGAGAGAGAAGACACACACACACACCTGAGAGAGAAGACACACACACACCTGGGAGAGAAGACACACACACACACCTGGGAGAGAAGACACACACACATCTGAGAGGACATACACACACCTGAGAGAGAAGACATACACACACCTGGGTCACATACTGTAGATATGGGAAATACATTCAATACATATATTGATAGAATATATTTAAAGTGTTTGAGATGAGGTGCATTTGATGATCTGGCTTGATGTTGGGAGTAATCTTTACTCCCCGACAATGGGTGTCCCGTTACTCCCCGACCTGGTTACTCCCCGGCCAGGGTGTCCCGTTACTCCCAGACCAGGGTGTCCCGTTACTCCCCGACCTGGTTACTCCCCGACCGGGTGGTCCCGTTACTCCCCGACCTGGTGGTCCCATTACTCCCCGACCTGGTTACTCCCCGACCTGGTTACTCCCCGACCGGGTGGTCCCGTTACTCCCCGACCGGGTGGTCCCGTTACTCCCCGACCGGGTGGTCCCGTTACTCCCCGACCGGGTGGTCCCGTTACTCCCCGACCGGGTGGTCCCGTTACTCCCCGACCGGGTTACTCCCCGACCTGGTTACTCCCCGACCAGGGTGTCCCGTTACTCCCTGACCGGGTGGTCCCGTTACTCCCCGACCGGGTGGTCCCGTTACTCCCAGACCTGGTTACTCCCAGACCAGGGTGTCCCGTTACTCCCAGACCTGGTTACTCCCCGACCTGGTTACTCCCCGACCGGGTGGTGCCGTTACTCCCAGACCAGGGTGTCCCGTTACTCCCAGACCTGGTTACTCCCCGACCTGGTTACTCCCCGACCGGGTGGTCCCGTTACTCCCCGACCTGGTTACTCCCCGACCTGGTTACTCCCCGACCGGGTGGTCCCGTTACTCCCCGACCTGGTTACTCCCCGACCTGGTTACTCCCCGACCTGGTTACTCCCCGACCGGGTGGTCCCGTTACTCCCCGACCGGGTGGTCCCGTTACTCCCCGACCTGGTTACTAGCCGACAAGTGGGTCCCGTTACTCCAAGACTAGGGGGTCCCGTAACTCCCCGACCTGGTTACTCCCCGACAAGTGGGTCCCGTTACTCCCCGACCGGGTGGTCCCGTTACTCCCCGACCGGGTGGTCCCGTTACTCCAAGACTAGGGTGTCCCGTTACTCCCAGACCAGGGTGTCCCGTTACTCCCAGACCAGGGTGTCCCGTTACTCCCAGACCTGGTTACTCCACGACCTGGTTACTCCCCGACCTGTTTACTCCCAGACCAGGGGGTCCCGTTACTCCCCGACCTGGTTACTCCCCGACCGGGTGGTCCCGTTACTCCCCGACCGGGTGGTCCCGTTACTCCCCGACCGGGTGGTCCCGTTACTCCCAGACCAGGGTGGTCCCGTTACTCCCAGACCAGGGTGTCCCGTTACTCCCCGACCGGGTGGTCCCGTTATTCCCCGACCTGGTTACTCCCCGACCAGGGGGTCCCGTTACTCCCCGACCTGGTTACTCCCCGACCGGGTGGTCCCGTTACTCCCCGACCTGGTTACTCCCCGACCAGGGGTCCCGTTACTCCCCGACCTGGTTACTCCCCGACCGGGTGGTCCCGTTACTCCCCGACCTGGTTACTCCCCGACCTGGTTACTCCCCGACCCGGGGTCCCGTTACTCCCCCGACCTGGTTACTCCCCGACCTGGTTACTCCCCGACCGGGGGGTCCCGTTACTCCCCGACCTGGTTACTCCCCGACCTGGTTACTCCCCGACCAGGGGGTCCCGTTACTCCCCGACCAGGGGGTCCCGTTACTCCCCTACCTGCTTACTCCCTGACCAGGGGTCACATACTGGACATTACGGGAAATATTTTCAAAATGATTTCAAGAACAATGAGGGACAGAAAGAGCTTTCAGGGACGACACACAGACATATATAATATTTTCAGTTTTATTTGGCTTGATATTCAGTTATAGATCAATCAGACCTGGCTCACATGCTGTATGTATAGTGTGACAAAACATTAAGAACACCTGCTCTTTCCATGACATTGACTGACCAGGTGAATCCAGGTGAAATCTATGATCCCTTATTGATGTTACCTGTTAAATCCACTTCAATCAGTGTAGATGAAGGGGAGGAGACAGGTTAAATAAGGATTTTTAAGACTTGAGACATGGATTGTCTTTGTGTGCCATTCAGAGGGTGAATAGGCAAGACCAAATATTTAAGTGCCTTTGAACGGGATATGGTAGTAGGTGCCAGGCGCACCGGTTTGTGTTAAGAACTGCAAAGCTGCTGGATTTCTCATACTCAACAGTTTCCTGTGTGTTTCAAGAAGGGTGGTCCACCACCCAAAGGACATCCAGCCAACTGGACACGACTGTGGGAAGCATTGGAGTCGCCATTGGCCAGCAACCCTGTGGAACGCTTTCGACACCTTGTAGAGACCAATGCCCCGACGAATTGAGCAATGACTGGTTAGAACAGGGCATGTTTTCATAAACCTGATCTAGGATCAGGTCCTGTCCATATTTTGATAAAATCAAAGGTTAAAACAGGAAGTCCTGTTCTTCTGCTGGTCCTGAGGCGCCCTCTTGTGGGACGTATGTGTAAATGTGTGGTTACAGTGTGTATAGGGGCCTGAAACCTTCTACCACAGTCTACTAGTGCATATTCAGAAACATCCCTTAGCCTCTAATCCTTCCAAAAGTAGATCTGAAAGGAAGATAAGGTGTCAGCAATATGGAGGAAATTCCAACTGAGCACAGTGAGGAAATACCACCAAGCCAACTTCTGAGCACAGTCCTGAGGAAATACCACTCCAACCAGAGCACAGCAAGAGGAAATACCACCAAGCCAAAGAGCACAGCAATATAGAGTTAAGCCAGTGCACAGCAATATAGAGGAAATACCACCAAGCCAACCAGAAACAGCAAGAGGAAATACCACCAAGCCACCAGAGCACAGCAATATAGAAAATACATCCAACCAGAGCACAGCAATCTAATACCACCAAGCCACACACAGCAATAGAGGAAATACCACCAGGCCAACAAGAGCACAGCAATATAGAGGAAATAACACCAAGCCAACCAGAGCACAGCAATATAGAGGAAATACCACCAAGCCAACCAGAGCACAGCAATAGAGGAAATACCAACAGGCCAACAAGAGCACAGCAATATAGAAAATACCACCAAGCCAACCAGAGCACAGCAATATGGAGGAAATACCACCAAGCCAACCAGAGCACAGCAATATGGAGAAATACCACCAAGCCAACCAGAGCACAGCAATATAGAGGAAATACCACCAAGCCAACCAGAGCACAGCAATATGGAGGAAATACCACCAAGCCAACCAGAGCACAGCAATATAGAGGAAATACCACCAAGCCAACCAGAGCACAGCAATAGAGGAAATACCACCAAGCCAACCAGAGCACAGCAATAGAGGAAATACCACCAAGCCAACCAGAGCACAGCAAGAGGAAATACCACCAAGCCAACCAGAGCACAGCAATATAGAGGAAATACCACCAAGCCAACCAGAGCACAGCAATAGAGGAAATACCACCAGGCCAACAAGAGCACAGCAATATAGAGGAAATACCACCAAGCCAACCAGAGCACAGCAATATAGAGGAAATACCACCAAGCCAACCAGAGCACAGCAATAGAGGAAATACCAACAGGCCAACAAGAGCACAGCAATATAGAGGAAATACCACCAAGCCAACCAGAGCACAGCAATATGGAGGAAATACCACCAAGCCAACCAGAGCACAGCAATATGGAGGAAATACCACCAAGCCAACCAGAGCACAGCAATATAGAGGAAATACCACCAAGCCAACCAGAGCACAGCAATATGGAGGAAATACCACCAAGCCAACCAGAGCACAGCAATATGGAGAAAATACCACCAAGCCAACCAGAGGACAGCAATATGGAGGAAATACCACCAAGCCAACCAGAGGACAGCAATATAGAGGAAATACCACCAAGCCAACCAGAGCACAGCAATAGAGGAAATACCACCAAGCCAACCAGAGCACAGCAATAGAGGAAATACCACCAAGCCAACCAGAGCACAGCAATATGGAGGAAATACCACCAAGCCAACCAGAGCACAGCAATAGAGGAAATACCACCAAGCCAACCAGAGCACAGCAATAGAGGAAATACCACCAAGCCAACCAGAGGACAGCAATAGAGGAAATACCACCAAGCCAACCAGAGCACAGCAATAGAGGAAATACCACCAAGCCAACCAGAGGACAGCAATAGAGGAAATACCACCCCTAGTTGAGGTGATGAGACTCAGGTACCCCCATTGGTTCTGGTATAGACAAGGTGCAAATAACGTTTGCAATTTGGCAGACCCCGTGTAACACCTGCACAGGATCGGTACATCCGAACATCACACCTGCGGGACAGGTACAGGATGGCAACAACAAGTTGCCATCCGAGTTACACCAGGAACGCACAATCCTTCCATCAGTACTCAGACTGTCCCTAATAAGCTGAGAGAGGCTGAACTGAGGGGTTTGTAGGCCTGTTATAATGCAGGTCCTCACCAGACATCACCAGCAACAACGTCGCCTATGGGCACAAACCCACCGTCGCTGGACCAGAGACATGACTGGCAAAAAAGTGCTCTTCACTGACGAGTCACGGTTTTGTCTCACCAGGGGTGATGGTCGGATTTACGTTTATCGTCGAAGGAATGAGCATTACACCGAGGCCTGTACTCTGGAGCAGAATCGATTTGGAGGTGGAGGCTTCTTCATGGTCTGGGCCGGTGTGTCACAGCATCATCGGACTGAGCTTGTGGTCATTGCAGGCAATCTCAATGCTGTGCATTACAGGGAAGACATCCTCCTTCCTCATGTGGTACCCTTCCTGGAGGCTCATCCTGACATGACCCTAAAGCATGACAATGCCACCAGCCATACTGCTCGTTCTGTGCGTGATTTCCTGCAGGACAGGAATGTCAGTGTTCTGCCATGGCCACCGAAGAGCCCGGATCTCAATCACATTGAGCATGTCTGGGACCTGTTGGATCGGAGGGTGAGGGCCATTCCCCCCAGAAATGTCCAGGAACTTGCAGGTACCTTGGTGGAAGAGTGGAGTAACATCTCACAGCCAGAACTGGCAGATCTGGTGCAGTCCACGAGGAGGAGATGCACTCCAGTACTTAATGCCTAGTGGATACACCAGATATTGACTGTTACTTTTGATTTTGACCCCCCCCCCCCCTTTGTTCAGGGAAAAATGATTCAATTTCTGTGGAACTGTGGTTCAGTTTGTCTCAGTTGTTTTATCTTATGTTCATAAAATATTTACACATGTTAAGTTTTCTGAAAATAAACAGTTGACAGTGAGAGGACGTTTCTTTATTAGCTGAGTTGATATGGCTGATGTAGCCATTTAGCCAGGCTAGCTAATGTTGCTAACAAGCTACTGTAGCTAACCATGAGCTAGTTAACTAGATAAGAGTGTATTGTGTAAATGCATGTAAGACAGTTCACAGAAAGTTACATTTAACAAATTTAGCCAATTCATTTATCACTAATGAAATTAGATAGAAAAAAAAAAATAGAAAAAAAAAATCTCTGGATTTTTTTTTTAAACATCTGCCTCGATTCAGCAGATTCTCGTCCAGATCGTCATGGTGACGAAGCATTTGTAGTTTTGTATGACACATAAGCATTTCTTTATTTAAAAAAAATATGTATTTGTGGCGGCGTCCCCATGAATAGTCTCCTTGTCCGAGAGAGATTTACATGGTTATCAAAACCTCACACCAGGGTACACGAAACACAGCCCTCATTTTGCAGTGTTTCTAAATCCACTATAACATCTATTGTGGACAAAACGATTTGACCGCTACATTTAATGGGTATTATGACTCGTAGTAATTTAGAGCAGCAACAAACGAAAACATTCCCAAATTACAAACTGAAATACTGTAATATCTTTCAAAAAATTGTGTTTGATGTTTTCCGGATGAAAAATAAACGGAATGGAACTAAGCAAAGCCAAATTCCTAGAGGAAAACCTGGTTCAGTCTGCTTTTCACCAGACAATGGGAGATGAATTCACCTTTCAGCAGGACAGTAACCTAAAACACAAGGCCAAATCTACACTGGAGTTGCTTACCAAGAAGACAGTGAATGTTTCTGAGTGGCCGAGTTACAGTTTTGACATAAATCTACTTGAAAATGAATGGCAAGACCTGAATAAGGCTGTCTAGCAATGATCAACAACCAATTTATAAGAGCTTGAAGAATTATGAATAGAATAGTGGGTAAACGTGGGTAGAGAGTTGGGCTACTGACTGAAAGGTGGAAACCCTGAGCTGACAAGGTTTTTATGGGTGCTCCAACCACTACTGGAATCTGCTTGGTCACATGGTCACAATGTCCAACAAGACTCCAGATATAACACCTTTTATTGGTGCTCCAACCACTACTGGAATCTGCTTGGTCACATGGTCACAATGTCCAACAAGACTCCAGATATAACACCTTTTATTGGTGCTCCAACCACTACTGGAATCTGCTTGGTCACAATGTCCAACAAGACTCCAGATATAACACCTTTTATTGGTGCTCCAACCACTACTGGAATCTGCTTGGTCACATGGTCACAATGTCCAACAAGACTCCAGATATAACACCTTTTATTTGTGCTCCAACCACTACTGGAATCTGCTTGGTCACATGGTCACAATGTCCAACAAGAATCTGTCCAGATATAACACCTTTTATTGGTGCTCCAACCACTACTGGAATCTGCTTGGTCACATGGTCACAATGTCCAACAAGACTCCAGATATAACACCTTTTATTGGTGCTTTGCTTTTATCAAAGTTCTCCAGATTCAGATCCTGATGATGCCTTTCCAGATATAACTTCTTCTGCTCTATCGAGAAGAACCACTCAAAACAAATGATGACCGCCTGGTCACTCTGACTGACTCTACCTTTCCTAATACCTCCTAGACTATATGTTTTGGTGAAAGAATGACATTTCACGAATGGCCTCATGCATTATTGCTTAATCAGGATACTTCTAGAAGGATCAGATTAGCCTGTGGCATATTTAATATGATATACAGGGTCGGAAGTTTACATACACTTAAGTTGGAGTCATTAAAACTCGTTTTTCAACCACTCCACACATTTCTTGTTAACAAACTATAGTTTTGGCAAGTCGGTTAGGACATCTACTTTGTGCATGACGCAAGTCATTTTCCCAACAATTGTTTCCAGACAGATTATTTCACTTGTAATTCACTGTATCACAATTCCAGTGGGTCAGAAGTTTACATTCACTAAGTTGACTGTGCCTTTAAACAGCTTAGAAAATTCCAGAAAATTGTGTCATGGCTTTAGAAGCTTCCGATAGGCTAATTGCAATAATTTGAGTCAATTGGAGGTGTACCTGTGGATGTATTTCAAGGCCTACCTTCAAACTCAGTGCCTCTTTGCTTGACATGATGGGAAAATCAAAAGAAATCAGCCAAGATCTCAAAAAAAACTGCAGACCTCCACAAGTCTGGTTCATCCTTGGGTGCAATTTCCAAATGCCTGAAGGTACCATGTTCATCTGTACAAATAATAGTAAGCAAGTTTAAACACCATGGGACCACGCAGCCGTCATACCGCTCAGGAAGGAGACGCGTTCTGTCTCCTAGAGATGAACGTACTTTGGTGCGAAAAGTGCAAAATCAATCCCAGAATAACAGCAAAGGACCTTGTGAAGATGCTGGAGGAAACAGGAACAAAAGTATCTATATGCACAGTAAAACGAGTCCTATATCAACATAACCTGAAAGGCCGCTCAGCAAGGAAGAAACCACTAGCAGCCCGAAGAAGACTCTAGCAGCCCGAAGAAGACTCTAGCAGCAAGACGAAGAAGACTCTAGCAGCCCGAAGAAGACTCTAGCAGCCCGAAGAAGACTCTAGCAGCCCGAAGAAGACTCTAGCAGCACGAAGAAGACTCTAGCAGCACGAAGAAGACTCGAGCAGCACGAAGAAGACTCGAGCAGCACGAAGAAGACTCTAGCTGCACGAAGAAGACTCTAGCTGCACGAAGAAGACTCGAGCAGCACGAAGAAGACTCGAGCAGCACGAAGAAGACTCGAGCAGCACGAAGAAGACTCGAGCAGCACGAAGAAGACTCTAGCAGCACGAAGAAGACTCTAGCAGCACGAAGAAGACTCGAGCAGCACGAAGAAGACTCGAGCAGCACGAAGAAGACTCGAGCAGCACGAAGAAGACTCTAGCAGCACGAAGAAGACTCTACCAGCACGATGAAGACTCTAGCAGCACGAAGAAGACTCTAGCAGCACGAAGAAGACTCTAGCAGCACGAAGAAGACTCTAGCAGCACGAAGAAGACTCTAGCAGCACGAAGAAGACTCTAGCAGTTGAAACATGTTGCAGTTGTTTTTAGACAGTAAGAATTCAATACAAAATAAGAGACACAGAAACATTTCTTTCTTAAATAAATGTTTTATAGCTCACATTCAAAGTTGTCATAAAGATGTCATATTATAATTCTTAAAAAAATATCCATCCATGCAACAACAACAAAAGGAAACAGATACTCTCGGGTGATATATATATATATATTTTTCTTCTACTAGTAATTTCTCAGATCTATGGAAACACTGATAACATCAACCACAGAGCAAGAATTCCCACTTCTCCTTCTCCCTTTATTGACTCGTGTGGATTTTCCTTTTCATCTTTTGTAACATTTTGATTAGTATATTCCATTATCTTTGTTCAAAATGGCACCCTATTCCCTATATAGTGCACTACTTTTGACCAGGGACCATTGGGCTCCCGAGTGGTACTGCATATCAGTGCTAGAGGTGTCACTACAGATCCTGGTTCGATTCCAGGCTGTATCACAACCGGCCGCGATTGGGAGTCCCGTAGGACGGCACACTATTGGCCCAGCGTCGTCCGGTTTTGGCCGTCATTGTAAATAAGAATTTGTTCTTAATTGACTTAACTAGTTAAATAAAGGTTAAATTAATACAAAATACAAGTAGTACCCTATAGGGAATAGGGCTCTGGTCTAAAGTAGTGCAATACAGGGAATAGGGCTCTGGTCTAAAGTAGTACACTATAGAGAATAGGGTGCCATAGGGCTCTGGTCTAAAGTAGTGCAATACAGGGAATAGGGCTCTGGTCTAAAGTAGTGCACTATAGGGAATAGGGCTCTGGTCTAAAGTAGTACAATACAGGAATAGGGCTCTGGTCTAAAGTAGTACACTATAGAGAATAGGGCTCTGGTCTAAAGTAGTACACTATAGAGAATAGGGCTCTGGTCTAAAGTAGTGCAATACAGGGAATAGGGCTCTGGTCTAAAGTAGTACACTATAGAGAATAGGGCTCTGGTCTAAAGTAGTACACTATAGGGAATAGGGTGCCATAGGGCTCTGGTCTAAAGTAGTGCACTATAGGGAATAGGGTGCCATTTGGGATGCAGGTGTCGTCTCTGGTGGTTTGTTTGGCCGTAAACTGAAACACATTTTCCTTTAGGAAACTTCATTTTAAGCAAATGCCCCCTTTTTTAAAAAGGTAAAAACAAATTAAAGATAACACTTTTTCAGTTTTGTTTTGTTAGAATATGGTAATACATGTCTAGCAAGTTGCTTTGAAAATACATTTCTTTGGGCATATTGAAATAGTTTTTCCTTCCATCTAAACCTAAATTATTCCTCTAAAGCATTTCTCCGTTGTTAATGAACCAGAACAATGTATTTCTGGACAATACCACATTACTAAGCCCTGCCAAGTACACTGATAGAAAGGTCTTCCTTCACCAACGAGGTGAAAATGCCATTATCATATTTTTTTTCCATATTAATAAGAGTAAAAAGAAAAAAATGTATTCAATAAATAAGAATGAGTTTGGAACTCGGTGTCAGCTTTTTAAATAATAGTTGTGGAGGAGAGCGACTGGGCTTTTTTAAATAGTTGTGTAGGAGAGCGACTTGACTTTTTAAAATAGTTGTGGAGGAGAGTGACTGGGCTTTTTTTTTACATAATTGTGTAGGAGAGTGACTGGGCTTTTTTAAATAGTTGTGGAGGAGAGTGACTTGACTTTTTTAAATAGTTGTGGAGGAGAGCGACTGGGCTTTTTTAAATAGTTGTGGAGGAGAGTGACTGGGCTTTTTTTTACATAATTGTGTAGGAGAGTGACTGGGCTTTTTAAATAGTTGTGGAGGAGAGTGACTGGGCTTTTTTTAAATAGTTGTGTAGAGAGCGACTGGGCTTTTTTAAAATAGTTGTGTAGGAGAGCGACTGGGCTTTTTTAAATAGTTGTGGAGGAGAGTGACTGGGCTTTTTTTTACATAATTGTGTAGGAGAGTGACTGGGCTTTTTTAAATAGTTGTGGAGGAGAGTGACTTGACTTTTTTAAATAGTTGTGGAGGAGAGTGACTGGGCTTTTTTTAAATAGTTGTGGAGGAGAGTGACTGGGCTTTTTTAAATAGTTGTGGAGGAGAGTGACTGGGCTTTTTTAAATAGTTGTGGAGGAGAGTGACTGGGCTTTTTAAATAGTTGTGTAGGAGAGTGACTGGGCTTTTTAAATAGTTGTGGAGGAGAGTGACTGGGCTTTTTTAAATAGTTGTGGAGGAGAGCGACTGGGCTTTTTAAATAGTTGTGGAGGAGAGTGACTGGGCTTTTTTTTACATAATTGTGTAGGAGAGTGACTGGGCTTTTTTAAATAGTTGTGGAGGAGAGAGACTGGGCTTTTTTTTAAATAGTTGTGTAGGAGAGCGACTTGACTTTTTAAAATAGTTGTGGAGGAGAGTGACTTGACTTTTTTAAATAGTTGTGGAGGAGAGTGACTGGGCTTTTTTAAATAGTTGTGTAGGAGAGCGACTGGGCTTTTTTAAATAGTTGTGGAGGAGAGTGACTGGGCTTTTTTTTAAATTGTGTAGGAGAGTGACTGGGCTTTTTAAATAGTTGTGGAGGAGAGTGACTGGGCTTTTTTAAATAGTTGTGGAGGAGAGTGACTGGGCTTTTTTAAATAGTTGTGGAGGAGAGTGACTGGGCTTTTTTTAATAGTTGTGGAGGAGAGTGACTGGGCTTTTTAAATAGTTGTGGAGGAGAGTGACTGGGCTTTTTTAAATAGTTGTGGAGGAGAGTGACTGGGCTTTTTTAAATAGTTGTGTAGGAGAGCGACTGGGCTTTTTTAAATAGTTGTGTAGGAGAGCGACTGGGCTTTTTTAAATAGTTGTGGAGGAGAGCGACTGGGCTTTTTTAAATAGTTGTGTAGGAGAGCGACTGGGCTTTTTTAAATAGTTGTGGAGGAGAGTGACTGGGCTTTTTTAAATAGTTGTGGAGGAGAGTGACTGGGCTTTTTTTTACATAATTGTGTAGGAGAGTGACTGGGCTTTTTTAAATAGTTGTGGAGGAGAGTGACTTAACTTTTTTAAATATTTGTGGAGGAGAGTGACTGGGATTTTTTAAATAGTTGTGGAGGAGAGTGACTGGGCTTTTTTTAAATAGTTGTGGAGGAGAGTGACTGGGCTTTTTTTAAATAGTTGTGGAGGAGAGTGACTGGGCTTTTTTAAATAGTTGTGGAGGAGAGTGACTGGGCTTTTTTAAATAGTTGTGGAGGAGAGTGACTGGGCTTTTTTTTACATAATTGTGTAGGAGAGTGACTGGGCTTTTTTAAATAGTTGTGGAGGAGAGTGACTGGGCTTTTTTAAATAGTTGTGGAGGATAGTGACTGGGCTTTTTTAAATAGTTGTGGAGGAGAGTGACTGGGCTTTTTTAAATAGTTGTGGAGGAGAGTGACTGGGCTTTTTTTTAAAGTTGTGGAGGAGAGTAAATGGGCTTTTTTAAATAGTTGTTGAGGAGAGTGACTGGGCTTTTTTAAATAGTTGTGGTGGAGAGTGACTGGGCTTTTTAAATAGTTGTGGAGGAGAGTGACTGGGCTTTTTTAAATAGTTGTGGAGGAGAGTGACTGGGCTTTTTAAATAGTTGTGGAGGAGAGTGACTGGGCTTTTTTAAATAGTTGTGGAGGAGAGTGACTGGGCTTTTTTAAATAGTTGTGGAGGAGAGACTGGGCTTTTTAAATAGTTGTGGAGGAGAGTGACTGGGCTTTTTTAAATAGTTGTGGAGGAGAGTGACTGGGCTTTTTTAAATAGTTGTGGAGGAGAGTGACTGGGCTTTTTTAAATAGTTGTGGAGGAGAGTGACTGGGCTTTTTTAAATAGTTGTGGAGGAGAGTGACTGGGCTTTTTTAAATAGTTGTGGAGGAGAGTGACTGGGCTTTTTTAAATAGTTGTGGAGGAGAGTGACTGGGCTTTTTTAAATAGTTGTGGAGGAGAGTGACTGGGCTTTTTTAAATAGTTGTGGAGGAGAGTGACTGGGCTTTTTAAATAGTTGTGGAGGAGAGTGACTGGGCTTTTTTAAATAGTTGTGGAGGAGAGTGACTGGGCTTTTTTAAATAGTTGTGGAGGAGAGTGACTGGGCTTTTTAAATAGTTGTGGAGGAGAGTGACTGGGCTTTTTTAAATAGTTGTGGAGGAGAGTGACTGGGCTTTAAATAGTTGTGGAGGAGAGTGACTGGGCTTTTTAAATAGTTGTGGAGGAGAGTGACTGGGCTTTTTTAAATAGTTGTGGAGGAGAGTGACTGGGCTTTTTTAAATAGTTGTGGAGGAGAGTGACTGGGCTTTTTTTAAATAGTTGTGGAGGAGAGTGACTGGGCTTTTTAAATAGTTGTGGAGGAGAGTGACTGGGCTTTTTTAAATAGTTGTGGAGGAGAGTGACTGGGCTTTTTTAAATAGTTGTGGAGGAGAGTGACTGGGCTTTTTAAATAGTTGTGGAGGAGAGTGACTGGGCTTTTTTAAATAGTTGTGGAGGAGAGTGACTGGGCTTTTTAAATAGTTGTGGAGGAGAGTAAATGGGCTTTTTTAAATAGTTGTGGAGGAGAGTGACTGGGCTTTTTAAATAGTTGTGGAGGAGAGTGACTGGGCTTTTTTAAATAGTTGTGGAGGAGAGTGACTGGGCTTTTTTAAATAGTTGTGGAGGAGAGTGACTGGGCTTTTTAAATAGTTGTGGAGGAGAGTGACTGGGCTTTTTTAAATAGTTGTGGAGGAGAGTGACTGGGCTTTTTTAAATAGTTGTGGAGGAGAGTGACTGGGCTTTTTTAAATAGTTGTGGAGGAGAGTGACTGGGCTTTTTTAAATAGTTGTGGAGGAGAGTGACTGGGCTTTTTTTAAATACTTGTGGAGAGTGACTGGGCTTTTTTAAATAGTTGTGGAGGAGAGTGACTGGGCTTTTTTAAATAGTTGTGGAGGAGAGCGACTGAGCTTTTTTACTGGAAACTATTTTCTCCATAAATGCCAATATCCAGAAACAAGAAACTAATAGAATTGGTTCTAGAATCAGAATAGAATTGGTTCTAGAATCAGAATAGAATGTAGTAGATACATCTACTACATAGACTTAAAGATAAAATATTATAGCACAGTAGTGCTTTTAGTCAGAGTAGGGTTGCAAAGTTCTGGTAACTTCCCCCCCAAAACCTATAGGTTTTTCTAGAACTATTGATAGAAGGATTCCGGATTTCCTGCTTTACGCCATCCATGATTCTGGGAACCTTCCAACTGGGGTTTCTCGATAAAACCTGGGAATTTTGGGAAGCTTTATTTGTATTTTTTAGAAAGGTTGTGTGGTCATACGCACGTCCTTAAAAACATCGTTGCTGGACTGTGTCGGATTGAAACGTTGTCGATAAAGCGTGTGGAGCATCAACAGTGTGAGGGCCTTCCTGTTCTTTACACATTTGGGGAACGTTACCAGAAAGTGTACACACATCTATCAGTGATATTCAACTGAAAAAAAGACCAGACCTGCATCCTGCCAGAGCTAGCTGCTCTTCTTGTTTTACAGTAAAGCTCTCATCTCTAACAGCAGAGGGGAACAAAAATTATCCACATGAACTGTTATGATTCATGGCTACAGTGCAACATTCTACAACCAATCTACACAAAGAAACATCCTAACCCAAATGACTGCCTCTCACTCCATGGTGAGAAGGCTGGGGGACAAAGGGAGGACACAGAAGAGGAAGAGAGTGGTGGAGGAAGAGTGGACAATCTCTTACTAACTTTCTGCTACATGTGTTAAAATGGAGGACAAGGGTTCACTGTGTATCGGTGGTGAGAGAGTAGCAGACCTGGATTCAAATACTACTTCAAAATCAGAGAGGATATAACAGGACTGTAGATGCTCCCTGTACGTTTCTCATGAGTCAACCCTAGCAGAGAGGATTTAACAGGACTGTAGATGCTCCCTGTACGTTTCTCATGAGTCAACCCTAGCAGAGAGGATATAACAGGACTGTAGATGCTCCCTGTACGTTTCTCATGAGTCAACCCT
>NC_088216.1:89337090-89351244 GCF_036934945.1 Oncorhynchus masou masou
CTGTCCTGCTGTCCTGTCTACTCTACTGTCTACTGTCCTGTCTACTGTTCTACTCTCCTGTCTACTGTGCCGTCTACTCTCCTGTCGTGTCCTGTCTACTGTCCTGCTGTCTACTGTCCTGCTGTCCTGTCTACTGTCCTGTCGTGTCCTGTCTACTGTCCTGTCTCCTGTCTACTGTCCTGCTGTCCACTGTCTTGTCTACTGTCCTGCTGTCCTGTCCTGCTGTCTACTGTCCTGCTGTCTACTGTCCTGCTGTCTACTGTCCTGTCTACTGTCCTGCTGTCTACTGCCCTGTCTACTGCCCTGTCTACTGTCCTGCTGTCTACTGTCCTGCTGTCCTGTCTACTGTCCTGCTGTCTACTGTCCTGCTGTCTACTGTCCTGCTGTCCTGTCTACTGTCCTGCTGTCTACTGTCCTGCTGTCTACTGTGCTGTCTACTGCCCTGTCTACTGTCCTGCTGTCTACTGTCCTGCTGTCCTGTCTACTGTCCTGCTGTCTACTGTCCTGCTGTCTACTGTGCTGTCTACTGTCCTGTCTACTGTCCTGCTGTCCTGTCTACTGTGCTGTCTACTCTCCTGTCGTGTCCTGTCTACTGTCCTGCTGTCCTGTCTACTGTCTTGTCTACTCTCCTGTCTACTGTCCTGTCTACTCTCCTGTCTACTGTCTACTGTCCTGTCTACTGTCCTGCTGTCCACTGTCCTGTCTACTGTCCTGCTGTCCTGTCTACTGTCTTGTCTACTCTCCTGTCTACTGTCCTGCTGTCCACTGTCCTGTCTACTGTCCTGCTGTCTACTGACCTGCTGCCTACTGTCCTGCTGCCTACTGTCCTGCTGTCTACTGTCCTGTCTACTGTCCTGTCTACTGTCCTGTCTACTGTCCTGTCAACTGTCCTGTCTACTGTCCTGCTGTCCACTGTCCTGTCTACTGTCCTGCTGTCCTGTCTACTGTCTTGTCTACTCTCCTGTCTACTGTCCACTGTCCTGCTGCCTACTGTCCTGCTGCCTACTGTCCTGCTGCCTACTGTCCTGCTGTCTACTGTCCTGCTGTCTACTGTCCTGCTGTCTACTGTCCTGTCTACTGTCCTGCTGTCTACTGTCCTGCTGTCTACTGTGCTGTCTACTGTGCTGTCTACTGTCCTCGTCCTATCGTGTCCTGTCTACTGTCCTGTCTACTCTCCTGTCTACTGTCTACTGTCCTGCTGTCCACTGTCCTGTCGTCCACTGTCCTGTCTACTGTCCTGCTGTCTACTGTCCTGCTGTTTACTGTCCTGCTGTCTACTGTCCTGTCTACTATCCTGTCTACTGTCCTGCTGTCTACTGTCCTGTCTACTGTCTTGCTGTCTACTGTCTTGCTGTCTACTGTCCTGCTGTCTACTGCCCTGTCTACTGTCCTGCTGTCCTGTCTACTGTGCTGTCTACTGTCCTGCTGTCCTGTCTAATGTCCTGCTGTCTTGTCTGCTGTCCTGTCTACTGTCCTGCTGTCTTGTCTACTGTCCTGTCTACTGTTCTGCCGCGTGCTGTCTACTGTTCTGCCGCGTGCTGTTCTGCCGTGTGCTGTCTACTGTCCTGCTGTCCTGTCTGCTGTCCTGTCTGCTGTCCTGCTGTCTTGTCTACTGTCCTGCTGTCTTGTCTACTGTCCTGTCTACTGTCTTGTCTACTGTCCTGTCTACAGTCTTGTCTACTGTCCTGCTGTCCTGTCTACTGTCCTGCTGTCTTGTCTACTGTCCTGTCTACTGTCCTGCTGTCTTGTCTACTGTCCTGTCTACTGTCTTGTCTACTGTCCTGTCTACTGTCCTGTCTACTGTCCTGCCGTGTGCTGTCTACTGTTCTGCCGTGTGCTGTCTGCTGTTCTGCCGTGTGCTGTCTACTGTCCTGCCGTGTGCTGTTCTACTGTCCTGCCGTGTGCTGTCTACTGTCCTGCCGTGTCCTGTCTACTGTCCTGCCGTGTGCTGTTCTGCCGTGTGCTGTCTACTGTCCTGTCTACTGTCCAGCTTTGTGCTGTCTACTGTCCTGCCGTGTGCTGTCTACTGTCCTGCCGTCCTGTCTACTGTCCTGTCGTGTCCTGTCTACTGTCCTGTCTACTGTCCTGCTGTCCACTGTCCTGTCTACTGTCCTGCTGTCCTGTCTACTCTCCAATCTACTGTCTACTGTCCTGTCTACTGTCCTGCTGTCCACTGTCCTGTCCACTGTCCTGTCTACTGTCCTGTCTACTGTCCTGTCTACTGTCCTGTCTACTGTCCTGTCTACTGTCCTGCTGTCTACTGTCCTGCTGTCTACTATCCTGCTGTCTACTGTCTTGCTGTCTACTGTCCTGCTGTCTACTGCCCTGTCTACTGCCCTGTCTACTGTCCTGTCTACTGTCCTGTCTACTGTGCTGTCTACTGTGCTGTCTACTGTCCTGTCTACTGTGCTGTCTACTGTCCTGCCTACTGTCCTGCTGTCTTGTCTACTGTCCTGTCTACTGTTCTGCCGTGTGCTGTCTACTGTCCTGCTGTCCTGTCTACTGTCCTGCCGTGTGCTGTCTACTGTTCTGCCGTGTGCTGTCTACTGTCCTGTCTACTGTTCTGCCGTGTGCTGTCTACTGTCCTGTCTACTGTCCTGCCGTGTCCTGTCTACTGTCCTGCCGTGTGCTGTCTACTGTTCTGCCGTGTGCTGTCTACTGTTCTGCCGTTTGCTGTCTACTGTCCTGCCGTGTGCTGTTCTGCCGTGTGCTGTCTACTGTCCTGCCGTGTGCTGTTCTGCATGTGCTGTCTACTGTCCTGCCGTGTGCCGTCTACTGTCCTGCCGTGTCCTGTCTACTGTTCTGCCGTGTGCTGTCTACTGTTCTGCCGTGTCCTGTCTACTGTCCTGCCGTGTGCTGTTCTGCCGTGTCCTGTCTACTGTCCTGCCGTGTCCTGTCTACTGTTCTGCCATGTGCTGTCTACTGTCCTGCCGTGTGCTGTCCTGCCGTGTGTTGTCTATTGTCCTGCTGTCTGCTGTCCTGCCGTGTGCTGTCCTGCCGTGTGATGTCTACTGTCCTGCCGTGTGATGTCTACTGTCCTGCCGTGTGATGTCTACTGTCCTGCCGTGTGCTGTCTACTGTCCTTCCGTGTGATGTCTACTGTCCTGCCGTGTCCTGTCTACTGTCCTGCCGTGTGCTGTTCTGCCGTGTGCTGTCTACTGTCCTGCCGTGTGCTGTTCTGCCGTGTGCTGTCTACTGTCCTGCCGTGTGCTGTTCTGCCGTGTCCTGTCTACTGTCCTGCCGTGTGCTGTTCTGCCGTGTGCTGTCTACTGTTCTGCTGTGCGCTGTCCGACTCCCCTTTCCTGCGCGGCTCCAGTCAAGTTCAAATAGGATAAACCATCCTCAGTCAGATCACGTCGTCAGCATGGTCTGTCGACGATAGTGGCATCATTACATCGCCTAACACACACACACACACACACACACACACACACACACACACACACACACACACACACACACACACACACACACACACACACACACACACACACACACACACACAGCTCGTAAGATCTGTTCTGAAGGTCTATAAAAGCCTTTCTCCAAACTCAGTCCTCGGGACCACAAGACGTGCGAGGTTAGCTTGTTGTCCTAGCATTACACAGCTGAATCAAATTAATCAACTAATCATCAAGCTTTAATTGTTTGAATCGGCTGTGTAGTGTTAGACCAGCATTTTGGTGTTTACCCTATGTCTCATCAGGCCTCGTCTCATCAGGCCTCGTCTCATCAGGCCTCGTCTCATCAGGCCTCGACTCGTCCGGCCTCGTCTCGTCCGGCCTCGTCCGGCCTCGTCTCGTCAGGCCTCGTCTCGTCAGGCCTCATCTCGTCAGGCCTCGTCTCATCCGGCCTCGTCTCATCAGGCCTCGTCTCGCCAGGCCTCGTCTCATCCGGCCTCGTCTCGTCAGGCCTCGTCTCGTCCGGCCTCGTCTCGTCAGGCCTCGTCTCGTCCGGCCAGTCTCATCAGGCCTCGCGTCTCATCCGGCCTCGTCTCATCAGGACTCGTCTCATCAGGCCTTTCTCATCAGGCCTCGTCTCATCAGGCCTCGACTCATCAGGCCTCGACTCGTTGGCCTGTCTGTCCGGCCTCGTCCGGCCTCGTCCGTCGTCAGGCCTCGTTAATCAGGCCTCATCTGGTCAGGCTCGTCTCATCCGTCGTCTCATCAGGCCTCGTCTCGCCAGGCCTCGTCTCATCCGGCCTTTGCGTCAGGCCTCGTTACCGGCCTGTCTCGTCAGGCCTCGTCTCGTCCGGCCTCGTCTCATCAGGCCTCGTCTCATCCGGTCTCGTCTCATCAGGACTCGTCTCATCAGGCCTCGTCTCATCAGGACTCGTCTCATCCGGCTTTGTCTCGTCCGGCCTCGTCTCGTCAGGCCTCGTCTCGTCCGGCCTCGTCTCGTCAGGCCTCGTCTCGTCCGGCCTCGTCAGGCCTCGTCTCATCCGGCCTCGTCTAATCAGGCCTCGTCTCATCCGGCCTCGTCTCGTCAGGCCTCGTCTCATCCGGCCTCGTCTCATCCGGCCTCGTCTCGTCAGGCCTCGTCTCATCCGGCCTCGTCTCATCAGGACTCGTCTCATCAGGCCTCGTCTCATCAGGACTCGTCTCATCCGGCTTTGTCTCAGGAGCATGACAGAAAGGATGACATCAGCCCGGGGCCCTTAATAATCAAACATTTCAGATTGCTGGTCCAGGATCAGGGCCCGATAAGTATCTATAAGACAGCTCTGTCCCTGGTCTGGCCAGTGTCAGGGCAACTGGGTCCTGCCTCCATCTCGGTCCCCTCCTCCGCAGATTGTCACGTGACCCGGTGACAGGATAGAAATAAACAATCCAATTATGCTCAGGGGGGCACATGTGTCTGTCTCTCTCTGTCCCGGTCCAGACTAAGGCCTGCAAGGCAGCAGGCAGCTCAGTTATTTTGGGTGTGCAGCTCTGAAGAAGCCTGGAACACATGTCCTGTCTATTCCAGCCTGGCTGTCTTGTCTTCCCTGACTTTTCAACGCCTCCCTCTCAGAGTCTGTAATACCAACATGCTTCAAGCAGACCACCATAGTCCCTGTGCTCAAGAACACAAAGGCAACCTGCCTAAATGACTACAGACCCATAGCACTCGCGTCTGTAGCCATGAAGTGATTTGAAAGGCTGGTCATGGCTCACATCAACACCATCATCCCAGACACCCTAGACCCACTCCAATTTGCATACCGCCCCAACAGATCCACAGATGATGCAATCTCTATCGCACTCCACACTGCCCTTTCCCACCTGGACATAAGGAACACCTACATGAGAATGCTGTTCATTGACGACAGCTCAGTGTTCAACACCATCAAAGCTGTAGGCACTTATTAGTGTAATTTTAGAAAATATTTTAGTGACAAAATACTTGCATTTTGTCCTTCAACTTTTTAGTGTTTTGTGTAGATCGTTGAGAATTAATTACAAATCCAATTTTCTCTCTCGCCCCCTCCCCGCCTGCCACAAATCCAGTGCAGGACAATGGTCCCTGATATCAGCCATATACTGACCACAACAGTACCGTGGTCCAGACTGTTTACTACAGTACCGTGGTCCAGACTGTTGTTTACTACAGTACCGTGGTCCAGACTGTTTAACTACAGTACCGTGGTCCAGACTGTTTACTACAGTACCGTGGTCCAGACTGTTCACTACAGTACCGTGGTCCAGACTGTTTACTACAGTACCGTGGTCCAGACTGTTGTTTACTACTACAGACTGTTGTTTACTACAGTACCGTGGTCCAGACTGTTGTTCACTACAGTACCGTGGTCCAGACTGTTGTTTACTACAGTACCGTGGTCCAGACTGTTCACTACAGTACCGTGGTCCAGACTGTTCACTACAGTACCGTGGTCCAGACTGTTGTTCACTACAGTACCGTGGTCCAGACTGTTGTTCACTACAGTACCGTGGTCCAGACTGTTCACTACAGTACCGTGGTCCAGACTGTTTACTACAGTACCGTGGTCCAGACTGTTGTTTACTACAGTACCGTGGTCCAGACTGTTTACTACAGTACCGTGGTCCAGACTGTTGTTTACTACAGTACCGTGGTCCAGACTGTTGTTCACTACAGTACCGTGGTCCAGACTGTTGTTTACTACAGTACCGTGGTCCAGACTGTTGTTCACTACAGTACCGTGGTCCAGACTGTTGTTTACTACAGTACCGTGGTCCACTGACTACAGTACCGTGGTCCAGACTGTTCACTACAGTACCGTGGTCCAGACTGTTGTTTACTACAGTACCGTGGTCCAGACTGTTTACTACAGTACCGTGGTCCAGACTGTTGTTTACTACAGTACCGTGGTCCAGACTGTTTACTACAGTACCGTGGTCCAGACTGTTGTTCACTACAGTACCGTGGTCCAGACTGTTGTTTACTACAGTACCGTGGTCCAGACTGTTTACTACAGTACCGTGGTCCAGACTGTTTACTACAGTACCGTGGTCCAGACTGTTTACTACAGTACCGTGGTCCAGACTGTTGTTTACTACAGTACCGTGGTCCAGACTGTTTACTACAGTACCGTGGTCCAGACTGTTCACTACAGTACCGTGGTCCAGACTGTTTACTACAGTACCGTGGTCCAGACTGTTTACTACAGTACCGTGGTCCAGACTGTTGTTTACTACAGTACCGTGGTCCAGACTGTTGTTTACTACAGTACCGTGGTCCAGACTGTTTACTACAGTACCGTGGTCCAGACTGTTGTTCACTACAGTACCGTGGTCCAGACTGTTTACTACAGTACCGTGGTCCAGACTGTTGTTTACTACAGTACCGTGGTCCAGACTGTTGTTTACTACAGTACCGTGGTCCAGACTGTTTACTACAGTACCGTGGTCCAGACTGTGTTTACTACAGTACCGTGGTCCAGACTGTTGTTCACTACAGTACCGTGGTCCAGACTGTTGTGTTTACTACAGTACCGTGGTCCAGACTGTTTTTACTACAGTACCGTGGTCCAGACTGTTTACTACAGACTGGTCCAGACTGTTCACTACAGACTGTTTACTACAGTACCGTGGTCCAGACTGTTTACTACAGTACCGTGGTCCAGACTGTTTACTACAGTACCGTTCCAGACTGTTCACTACAGTACCGTGGTCCAGACTGTTTACTACAGTACCGTGGTCAGACTGTTTACTACAGTACCGTGGTCCAGACTGTTGTACTACAGTACCGTGGTCCAGACTGTTTACTACAGTACCGTGGTCCAGACTGTTGTTTACTACAGTACCGTGGTCCAGACTGTTCACTACAGTACCGTGGTCCAGACTGTTCACTACAGTACCGTGGTCCAGACTGTTTACTACAGTACCGTGGTCCAGACTGTTTACTACAGTACCGTGGTCCAGACTGTTGTTTACTACAGTACCGTGGTCCAGACTGTTGTTTACTACAGTACCGTGGGTCCAGACTGTTCACTACAGTACCGTGGTCCAGACTGTTCACTACAGTACCGTGGTCCAGACTGTTGTTTACTACAGTACCGTGGTCCAGACTGTTGTTTACTACAGTACCGTGGTCCAGACTGTTGTTTACTACAGTACCGTGGTCCAGACTGTTCACTACAGTACCGTGGTCCAGACTGTTCACTACAGTACCGTGGTCCAGACTGTTGTTTACTACAGTACCGTGGTCCAGACTGTTTACTACAGTACCGTGGTCCAGACTGTTTACTACAGTACCGTGGTCCAGACTGTTGTTCACTACAGTACCGTGGTCCAGACTGTTTACTACAGTACCGTGGTCCAGACTGTTGTTTACTACAGTACCGTGGTCCAGACTGTTGTTTACTACAGTACCGTGGTCCAGACTGTTGTTTACTACAGTACTGTGGTCCAGACTGTTGTTTACTACAGTACCGTGGTCCAGACTGTTGTTCACTACAGTACCGTGGTCCAGACTGTTGTTCACTACAGTACCGTGGTCCAGACTGTTTACTACAGTACCGTGGTCCAGACTGTTGTTTACTACAGTACCGTGGTCCAGACTGTTCACTACAGTACCGTGGTCCAGACTGTTTACTACAGTACCGTGGTCCAGACTGTTTACTACAGTACCGTGGTCCAGACTGTTTACTACAGTACCGTGGTCCAGACTGTTGTTTACTACAGTACCGTGGTCCAGACTGTTGTTTACTACAGTACCGTGGTCCAGACTGTTCACTACAGTACCGTGGTCCAGACTGTTCACTACAGTACCGTGGTCCAGACTGTTGTTTACTACAGTACCGTGGTCCAGACTGTTGTTTACTACAGTACCGTGGTCCAGACTGTTGTTTACTACAGTACCGTGGTCCAGACTGTTGTTCACTACAGTACCGTGGTCCAGACTGTTGTTTACTACAGTACCGTGGTCCAGACTGTTGTTTACTACAGTACCGTGGTCCAGACTGTTGTTTACTACAGTACCGTGGTCCAGACTGTTTACTACAGTACCGTGGTCCAGACTGTTTACTACAGTACCGTGGTCCAGACTGTTTACTACAGTACCGTGGTCCAGACTGTTTACTACAGTACCGTGGTCCAGACTGTTGTTCACTACAGTACCGTGGTCCAGACTGTTGTTTACTACAGTACCGTGGTCCAGACTGTTTACTACAGTACCGTGGTCCAGACTGTTGTTTACTACAGTACCGTGGTCCAGACTGTTGTTTACTACAGTACCGTGGTCCAGACTGTTGTTTACTACAGTACCGTGGTCCAGACTGTTTTCACTACAGTACCGTGGTCCAGACTGTTGTTCACTACAGTACCGTGGTCCAGACTGTTGTTTACTACAGACCGTGGTCCAGACTGTTTACTACAGTACCGTGGTCCAGACTGTTTACTACAGTACCGTGGTCCAGACTGTTGTTTACTACAGTACCGTGGTCCAGACTGTTGTTTACTACAGTACCGTGGTCCAGACTGTTTACTACAGTACCGTGGTCCAGACTGTTGTTCACTACAGTACCGTGGTCCAGACTGTTGTTTACTACAGTACCGTGGTCCAGACTGTTTACTACAGTACCGTGTTCCAGACTGTTGTTTACTACAGTACCGTGGTCCAGACTGTTGTTCACTGCAGTACCGTGGTCCAGACTGTTTACTACAGTACCGTGGTCCAGACTGTTGTTTACTACAGTACCGTGGTCCAGACTGTTGTTCACTACAGTACCGTGGTCCAGACTGTTGTTTACTACAGTACCGTGGTCCAGACTGTTGTTTACTACAGTACCGTGGTCCAGACTGTTTACTACAGTACCGTGGTCCAGACTGTTTACTACAGTACCGTGGTCCAGACTGTTTACTACAGTACCGTGGTCCAGACTGTTGTTTACTACAGTACCGTGGTCCAGACTGTTGTTCACTACAGTACCGTGGTCCAGACTGTTGTTCACTACAGTACCGTGGTCCAGACTGTTGTTTACTACAGTACCGTGGTCCAGACTGTTGTTTACTACAGTACCGGTCCAGACTGTTGTTTACTACAGTTCCAGACTGTTTACTACAGTACCGTGGTCCAGACTGTTGTTTACTACAGTACCGTGGTCCAGACTGTTCACTGCAGTACCGTGGTCCAGACTGTTCACTACAGTACCGTGGTCCAGACTGTTGTTTACTACAGTACCGTGGTCCAGACTGTTGTTTACTACAGTACTGTGGTCCAGACTGTTGTTTACTACAGTACCGTGGTCCAGACTGTTGTTCACTACAGTACCGTGGTCCAGACTGTTGTTCACTACAGTACTGTGGTCCAGACTGTTTACTACAGTACCGTGGTCCAGACTGTTGTTCACTACAGTACCGTGGTCCAGACTGTTGTTCACTACAGTACCGTGGTCCAGATTGTTTACTACAGTACCGTGGTCCAGACTGTTGTTTACTACAGTACCGTGGTCCAGACTGTTTACTACAGTTTCCACTACAGGTCCAGACTGTTCGTGGGTCCAGACTGTTGTTTACAGTACCGTGGTCCAGACTGTTGTTCACTAAGTTACCGTGGTCCAGACTGTTGTTTACTACAGTACCGTGGTCCAGACTGTTCACTACAGTACCGTGGTCCAGACTGTTGTTTACTACAGTACCGTGGTCCAGACTGTTTACTACAGTACCGTGGTCCAGACTGTTGTTTACTACAGTACCGTGGTCCAGACTGTTGTTTACTACAGACTGTTCACCAGTACCGTGGTCCAGACTGTTGTTTACTACAGTACCGTGGTCCAGACTGTTCACACAGTACCGTGGTCCAGACTGTTTACTACAGTACCGTGGTCCAGACTGTTGTTTACTACAGTACCGTGGTCCAGACTGTTGTTCACTACAGTACCGTGGTCCAGACTGTTTACTACAGTACCGTGGTCCAGACTGTTTACTACAGTACCGTGGTCCAGACCTACAGTACCGTGGTCCTGTTGTTCAGACTGTTGTTTTACTACAGTACCGTGGTCCAGACTGTTGTTTACTACAGTACCGTGGTCCAGACTGTTCACTTGGTCCAGACTGTTGTTTACTACAGTACCGTGGTCCAGACTGTTGTTTGGTCACTACAGTACCGTGGTCCAGACTGTTTACTACAGTACCGTGGTCCAGACTGTTTACTACAGTACCAGACTGGTCCAGACTGTTGTTTACTACAGTACCGTGGTCCAGACTGTTGTTTACTACAGTACCGTGGTCCAGACTGTTGTTCACTACAGTACCGTGGTCCAGACTGTTTACTACAGTACCGTGGTCCAGACTGTTTACTACAGTACCGTGGTCCAGACTGTTGTTCATTACAGTACCGTGGTCCAGACTGTTGTTTACTACAGTACCGTGGTCCAGACTGTTCACTACAGTACCGTGGTCCAGACTGTTCACTACAGTACCTTGGTCCAGACTGTTTACTACAGTACCGTGGTCCAGACTGTTGTTCACTACAGTACCGTGGTCCAGACTGTTGTTTACTACAGTACCGTGGTCCAGACTGTTGTTTACTACAGTACCGTGGTCCAGACTGTTTACTACAGTACCGTGGTCCAGACTGTTTACTACAGTACCGTGGTCCAGACTGTTCACTACAGACCGTGGTCCAGACTGATGTTTACTACAGTACCGTGGTCCAGACTGTTGTTCACTACAGTACCGTGGTCCAGACTGTTGTTCACTACAGTACCGTGGTCCAGACTGTTTACTACAGTACCGTGGTCCAGACTGTTGTTCACTACAGTACCGTGGTCCAGACTGTTGTTTACTACAGTACCGTGGTCCAGACTGTTGTTCACTACAGTACCGTGGTCCAGACTGTTGTTTACTACAGTACCGTGGTCCAGACTGTTGTTCACTACAGTACCGTGGTCCAGACTGTTGTTCACTACAGTACCGTGGTCCAGACTGTTGTTTACTACAGTACCGTGGTCCAGACTGTTTACTACAGTACCGTGGTCCAGACTGTTGTTTACTACAGTACTGTGGTCCAGACTGTTGTTTACTACAGTACCGTGGTCCAGACTGTTGTTTACTACAGTGGTCCAGACTGTTTACCAGTGGTCCAGACTGTTGTTTACTACAGTACTGTGGTCCAGACTGTTGTTTACTACAGTACCGTGGTCCAGACTGTTGTTTACTACAGTACCGTGGTCCAGACTGTTCACTACAGTACCGTGGTCCAGACTGTTCACTACAGTACCGTGGTCCAGACTGTTTACTACAGTACCGTGGTCCAGACTGTTGTTTACTACAGTACCGTGGTCCAGACTGTTGTTTACTACAGTACCGTGGTCCAGACTGTTCACTACAGTACCGTGGTCCAGACTGTTCACTGCAGTACCGTGGTCCAGACTGTTGTTTACTACAGTACCGTTGTCTACACCGTCTACTGTTCTACACCGTCTATTGTTCTACTGTTCTACACCGTCTACTGTTCTACACCGTCTACTGTTCTACACCGTCTACTGTTCTACACCGCCTACTGTTCTACTGTTCTACACCGCCTACTGTTCTACACCGCCTACTGTTCTACTGTTCTACACCGCCTACTGTTCTACACCGCCTACTGTTCTACACCGCCTACTGTTCTACTGTTCTACACCGCCTACTGTTCTACACCACCTACTGTTCTACACCGCCTACTGTTCTACTGTTCTACACCGCCTACTGTTCTACACCGCCTACTGTTCTACTGTTCTACACCGCCTACTGTTCTACACCGCCTACTGTTCTACACCACCTACTGTTCTACACCGCCTACTGTTCTACACCGTCTACTGTTCTACTGTTCTACACCGCCTACTGTTCTACTGTTCTACACCGTCTACTGTTCTACACCGTCTACTGTTCTACTGTTCTACACCGCCTACTGTTCTACACCGCCTACTGTTCTACACCGCCTACTGTTCTACTGTTCTACACCGCCTACTGTTCTACACCGCCTACTGTTCTACACCACCTACTGTTCTACACCGCCTACTGTTCTACACCGTCTACTGTTCTACTGTTCTACACCGTCTACTGTTCTACTGTTCTACACCGCCTACTGTTCTACTGTTCTACACCGTCTACTGTTCTACACCGTCTACTGTTCTACTGTTCTACACCGTCTACTGTTCTACTGTTCTACACCGTCTACTGTTCTACACCGTCTACTGTTCTACTGTTCTACACCGTCTACTGTTCTACTGTTCTACACCGCCTACTGTTCTACACCGCCTACTGTTCTACTGTTCTACACCGCCTACTGTTCTACTGTTCTACACCGCCTACTGTTCTATAGACCAAGCTTTCTCACTGTAGACAGTTGAACAGTAAGTTTCAGCGAGTTGTACGGCCCCATGCCTAGCTTGACATTGTGCCTTTACCTTACCGTTAAGGTGTTCACTATTGTTTTGGTGAGCACTTGGCTCTGCATTGTTTTGGTGAAGATCATTTTGTGAATGTGATTGATATGGGCTTTGAAATGTTTGCCCTGCTGTGTAACGGTGACAGTGCTCAGTAAGTCTTTCCAGAGTTGACTGAGTGTAAGATTGGGGTAAAGTCTTCTAGTGGAAAGTCCCCATCTGTACCTACTGCCACCAGTAGTTTTCCAGTCTCCTTCCTGCCGTCCTCACACTCTCCCTGGTCTACTGTACTCTGGGAGCTGCTGGCCGGGAAGGGAAGGAACAGCGTACAAGATTTATTTTTAATCTATTTGTTCAAACATCACAGTTCAACCAGTTTTCCTCCTGACATGTAATGCCAGAACATTCACACCATTCAGCAAAGTGTTGAATTTGACAATATTTACAAGAAGATAGATACTTTTTAAATGTCTTACAATGTGTTTTTTTTTTTTTTACTTTTGAGCACACTAATAACGTTTTCACAGATTCTTCACGGTCGTGTAATTAGACACGTCCCAAATGGCATCCTAGTGAACAAATATATACAGTTATGTACAATATGCAATATTATTTTTGGACGATATTATGTAGATATTTGACGTGTGTTATTATTTTTTGCTACTGTAGTAGGTAGCGTTTACTCGTTCTAGTCTGCTGTGCCTGTTCATCATATAGCTTGTTCTCCATCTTCTTTTTAAATAGTGAGAACATATTTTCAGCACATTTTGTTTTTTCTCCTGACTGGTCAAAACGGTCATTTTCTCTGTTGTCTCTCCGCAGCATACTGCCCTACTGTACCATCACCGGTCGGTTCATATAAACCATATTCAATGAATCCTCGTGAAAGTTAGGTTGAAAAAAAAAGAAGCTTTGGGTCTTAAATCGCAGTTTGGAATTAAATCCAAATTCAAATTTGACAGAAAAAAAAAACACATTTTCTTGAAGAACAGTGTAGATGCAAAGTTCGGTAACCAAACAACGGTTTGTGCTGTTTGTGCTGTTTGTGCTGTTTGTACTGTTTGTGCTGTTTGTGCTGTTTGTGCTGTTTGTACTGTTTGTGCTGTTTGTGCTGTTTGTGCTGTTTGTGCTGTTTGTGCTGTTTGTGCCAGTCTCAGCATCATTCTGTCACCGTGGAATAGCTTTTCCCCTGGGAGGCATCTGTTTTGATGCAGGTCAGAATGTTGGAGATAGAAATGTCATTAGTACAACTTCTTATCATTAGTACAAGTTCCTGTCATTAGTACACAAGTTCCTGTCTTTAGTACACAAGTTCCTGTCTTTAG
>NC_088216.1:89351344-89369643 GCF_036934945.1 Oncorhynchus masou masou
TATTTAACCCACTGTTCCTAGGCCGTTCTGCCCCTGAACAAGGCAGTTAACCCACTGTTCCAAGGCCGTTCTGCCCCTGAACAAGGCAGTTAACCCACTGTTCCTAGGCCGTTCTGCCCTGAACAAGGCAGTTAACCCACTGTTCCAAGGCCGTTCTGCCCCTGAACAAGGCAGTTAACCCACTGTTCCAAGGCCGTTCTACCCCTGAACAAGGTATTTAACCCACTGTTCCAAGGCCGTTCTACCCCTGAACAAGGTATTTAACCCACTGTTCCAAGGCCGTCCTACCCCTGAACAAGGTAGTTAACCCACTGTTCCAAGGCCGTTCTACCCCTGAACAAGGTATTTAACCCACTGTTCCTAGGCCGTCCTACCCCTGAACAAGGTATTTAACCCACTGTTCCTAGGCCGTTCTACCCTGAACAAGGTATTTAACCCACTGTTCCAAGGCCGTTCTGCCATTGAACAAGGCAGTTAACCCACTGTTCCTAGGGCCGTTCTGCCATTGAACAAGGCAGTTAACCCACTGTTCCTAGGCCGTTCTGCCATTGACCAAGGCAGTTAACCCACTGTTCCTAGGCCGTTCTGCCATTGACCAAGGCAGTTAACCCACTGTTCCTAGGCCGCTTCTGCCATTGACCAAGGCAGTTAACCCACTGTTCCTAGGCCGTTCTGCCCCTGAACAAGGCAGTTAACCCACTGTTCCTAGGCCGTCCTACCCCTGAACAAGGTATTTAACCCACTGTTCCTAGGCCGTTCTGCCCCTGAACAAGGCATTTAACCCACTGTTCCTAGGCCGTTCTGCCCCCTGAACAAGGCAGTTAACCCACTGTTCCTAGGCCGTCCTACCCCCTGAACAAGGTATTTAACCCACTGTTCCTAGGCCGTTCTGCCCCTGAACAAGGCATTTAACCCACTGTTCCTAGGCCGTTCTGCCCCTGAACAAGGTAGTTAACCCACTGTTCCAAGGCCGTTCTACCCCTGAACAAGGTATTTAACCCACTGTTCCTAGGCCGTTCTACCCTGAACAAGGTATTTAACCCACTGTTCCAAGGCCGTTCTACCCCTGAACAAGGTATTTAACCCACTGTTCCAAGGCCGTTCTACCCCTGAACAAGGTATTTAACCCACTGTTCCTAGGCCGTTCTGCCATTGAACAAGGCAGTTAACCCACTGTTCCAAGGCCGTTCTACCCCTGAACAAGGTAGTTAACCCACTGTTCCAAGGCCGTTCTACCCCTGAACAAGGTATTTAACTCACTGTTCCAAGGCCGTTCTACCCCTGAACAAGGTATTTAACCCACTGTTCCAAGGCCGTTCTACCCCTGAACAAGGTATTTAACCCACTGTTCCAAGGCCGTTCTACCCCTGAACAAGGTATTTAACCCACTGTTCCTAGGCCGTTCTACCCCTGAACAAGGTATTTAACCCACTGTTCCAAGGCCGTTCTACCTCTGAACAAGGTATTTAACCCACTGTTCCTAGGCCGTTCTGCCATTGAACAAGGTAGTTAACCCACTGTTCCTAGGCCGTTCTGCCCCTGAACAAGGCAGTTAACCCACTGTTCCTCAGCCGTTCTGCCCCTGAACAAGGCAGTTAACCCACTGTTCCTCGGCCGTTCTGCCCCTGAACAAGGCAGTTAACCCACTGTTCCTAGGCCGTTCTGCCATTGACCAAGGCAGTTAACCCACTGTTCCTCGGCCGTTTCTGCCCCTGAACAAGGCAGTTAACCCACTGTTCCTAGGCCGTTCTGCCATTAAACAAGGCAGTTAACCCATTGTTCCTAGGCCCTCATTGTAAATAAGAATTTGTTCTTAACTGACTTGCCGAGTTAAATAAAGATACTACAGTTACCACTGGATTATAGCCCAAAGTTATATTGTCGCTAAATCAAGGCAACCGTATGATACTAATGATCTGTTTCCCTTTCAACAAGTTACACTATTCTTTTACATTCTGTATCATATTAAAGTTGTAAAATAATTGTTGTCTGAATGAAAAGTCAATGGATGGCAGCCATGTTTCCTATGCCATAATATACAGTATTAGGATATTAAAAAAATACTGCTCTTTATGTTCTCAAACACTTCAAAATAAACCAGTTATATTTTGGTTTAGTTTTTGTATTGTCTAGGTGTTTTTACCCTGTCTTGGGTTTTTGTATATCTATGGGGTTTTGGTTTGTCTAGGTATATGTAGGTCTATGGTGCCCTGATTGGAATCAATCTGTTGGCAGTGGTGGGAATGATCCATTCTTCTTCTATTGTCTTAATAGTCGCTTATTTCTTACTATGTCACAGTAGTAAGAATCACAATGGTTCAAGCCCTTTAACTTTCGACTGGTAGACCAATCTAAACGAGTAAACATGTTATGTGTCACGCCCTGACCTTAGTTAATTTTGTTTTCTTTATTATTTTGGTTAGGTCAGGGTGTGACATGGGTGGTTGGTTTCGTTTTGTATTGTCTTGGTGTTTTTGGCCTGTCTAGGTTTTTTGACTATCTATGGATTTTTACTATGTCTAGGCCATATGTGGGTCTATGGTGGCGTGAATTGGTTCCCAATCAGACAGCTGTTTATGGTGTCTCTGATTGGGGATCCTATTAGGTTGCCATTTTTCAATTGCGTTTTGTGGGTTATTGTCTATGTGTGGTTGTCTGGCAGCACTCGTTTTAGTAGCGTCCGCGGTTGTTTTATTATAGTTTGTTCAGTGTTTATTCTTCATTTAAAGAAGTATATATTCATCACTTGGTCTCATCGTTATGACCAGAACGTGACAATATTAATTATTTAAGGGTTTTGGAAAGAATTGCGCACGTTAGGTATTTCATAAAATATATTGAGACAAATTACAGACAGTAGCCTACAAGTAGCAATGTAGAACTCAATTTATTTAACATGCAATATAATTCAATATGATTTAAATGTATTGGCCTATAGCCTACTGTATTTACATGTTAATGCTTTCATCTCAGGTCTATTCATTTAAGCATCCTTTTTATACGTCGCTTGTTTGTATTAATTGCAAAGACATGGGAAACTTTCAATTGGTAGTCAACTTTGTTCTAAAGTTATGGCGGTCATAGCGGATAAACCGCGTGATTCCACGTGTAGCGGAGATGTTCCCGTGTATTAAGTGACAGCGGGCGGAGAAAATGCATTTTAACGATACATTTAGCTGTTCTACCAGCGGTCCGACGCGATGTTAGATTACGAGCGTTTTCAAGTGCTTTTTGGAACAGCTCGGAGATTTAACGATGCTCTACGAACTTTCTAACGATAAACTTAACCTTAAGATGTTTTTGGGGAACCGGGCCCAGAACCGGGCCTATGAAATGTTGAAGGATTGGAAACATGGGATGTACAGTAATCCCATTCCCAAACATCAGTGTTTGAGATGGGTTTTATTATTGTGTTATAGGGTTTTAATGTGCTTTCTGGGTATCAGTACATTTATTTTACGGTCATGTAAGTAGGCCCGTTTCCTGTTTAGCACATATAAATAGTATCTGGTTGTTCTTGGAGTTTATTTCGCCATTTTGAATTGATACATGCTGTTCACACCTTTCAGTCAGTATTCTGGTAGATCTCTGTTCATGCTATCATTTTATCACACACACAGATGATATTCCAATTTGCACATTGGACAATAAAGCTATAATCTATTCTAATTTCTCTGTATTGTATTTATAGAATCGCTGGAATGACATGTCACAGAACCTTTCTCAATTCTGACCCATCTGTGTTTCTGTTCTTTCCAGCAGTTCTGTTCTGTTCTGTTTGATTTGATTCTTTGAGTTCTCTTCTGTTCTATTTGATTCCATCTGTTCTGTTCTATTTAATTCTATTCTTCCTTTTGTTCTTTCCAGCAGTTCTTCTGTTTTTATTTGATTCTATTTGATTCTACGTCTCTTTTGTTCTTTGATATTTGATTCTATTCTAAAACGTCTCTTTTGTTCTTTCCAGTTCTGTTCTATTTAATTCTATTCTAAAACGTCTCTTTGTTCTTTCCAGCAGTCTCTTTTGTTCTTTGTTCTCTTCTGTTTTATTTGATTCTATTTTATTTGATTCTATTCAAAACGTCTCCGTTGGTGTTTCCAGGTGGATTCAACAAGTTCCAGACAGACTACCCAGAACACTGTGAGATGAACCTTGACTGTTCCTTCCCAGCAGCTCCCCGCCTGCGTCTGTCCTGGGGCTGGGGGCTGAGGATCAGCTCTGACTGTTCTGATGGGGAGTCATCGGACAGAGAACCGGTCAGCGCCACCGAGTCAGGGCAGCCCCTCTCCCAACAACCAGCCTGCCTTCGGTCCAGATCTTACCGTACCTCTACCTGGGCTGTGCCAAAGACTCCCACCAACCTGGACATCCTGGGAAGTACAACATCAGTACATCCTGAACGTACGCCAACCCTGCCCAACATGTTTGAACACGACGGAGACTTCAAGTACAAACAGATCCCCATCTCCGATCACTGCGCTCAAAACCTCTGCAGTTTTTCCCAGAGGCCATTTCTTTCATTGGTGAGTTGTGGCAGTAGCCTGCTCATTTGAATGTTGTTCAATCACAGATCAGTTGGAGTTCAAAGTCTTTTCATGTCTTGTGTTGTTATGTTCGCTTTGTATGTTTCCATGAACCCAGGTCATAGTTGATTCATTTGAAAAATTGTTTCCTCAGCTCATCCACCAACATTCAGGTTATATAACTATAACACTAAATTAGGCAGCGATAGATTCATTAAGTTGTTGGCTGAGTCAAAAACTGTCTTATTGCTTAAAACATAGATTTGCAAGTACAATAACAAAGCTTATAACTCAAAACATATATAGTATAGACGTATGAGTCAGCAACTTAAGCTAACAGCCTCAGATGCATCATCCTTTAAGAAACCACTCTGATTGATCTCTTTCCGAGCGGTTTGTGATATTTCCTGCTCCACGCCTCATTTCACACCATGAACGCGATGAGTCATGACTTGATCTGAGTCGCTCCAGCGTTGAGGGATTATATCATCAAATCACAGTGTTGGCCTTTAATTAACTCATCAAAACGGCCAACAGGTTTCTAGCACACTCATTATACAACAGAAAGGAATCTGTGAATGAACTAGGCCAGGTCATTTAGAGAAGCACTGTGGCCCGGTCATTTAGAGAAGCACTGTGAATGAAGTAGGCCAGGTCATTTAGAGAACCACTGTGAATGAACTAGGCCAGGCTCCTTAGAAAAGAATTGTGAAGGAAGTAGGCCAGTCATTTAGCTAACCACTGAATGAAGTAGGCCAGGTCATTTAGAGAACCACTGGAATGAGGTAGGCCAGGTCATTTAGAGAACCACCAGAATGAGGTAGGCCAGGTCATTTAGAGAACCACTAGAATGAAGTAGGCACAGGTCATTTAGAGAACCACCATGGAATGAAGTAGGTCAGGTCATTAAGAGAACCACCTGAATGAAGTAGGCCAGGGTCATTTAGCTAACCACTGTGAATGAAGTAGGCCAGGTCATTTAGAGAACCACCATGAATGAAGTAGGTCAGGTCATTTAGCTTAACCACTGAATGAAGTAGGCCAGGGTCATTTAGCTTAACCACTGTGAATGAAGTAGGCCAGGTCATTTAGCTAACCACTGTGAATGAAGTAGGTTAGGTCATTTAGAGAAGCACTGTGAATGAAGTAGGCCAGGTCATTTAGAGAAGGACTGTGAATGAAGTAGGCCAGGTCATTTAGAGAACCACTGTGAATGAGGTAGGCCAGGTCATTTAGCGAACCACTGTGAATGAAGTAGGCCAGGTCATTTTGAGAACCACTGTGAATGTATTAATCTGCCTTAATTTTGCTGGATCCCAGGAAGAGTAGCTGCTGCTTTGGCAGGAACTAATGGGGATCCATAATAAACCCCAGGAAGAGTAGCTGCTGCTTTGGCAGGAACTAATGGGGATCCATAATAAACCCCAGGAAGAGTAGCTGCTGCCTTGGCAGGAACTAATGGGGATCCATAATAAACCCCAGGAAGAGTAGCTGCTAATGGGGATCCATAATAAACCTGTCACGCCCTGGTTTATATTTATTATGTTATCTTCATTTATTGGGTCAGGCCAGGGTGTGACATGGGTTTATTTGTAGTGTGTTTCGTCTTGGGGTTGTGTGGGGTGTATAGATTAGTCCATGGCTGCCTGAGGCGGTTCTCAATCAGAGTCAGGTGATTATCGTTGTCTCTGATTGGGAACCCTATTTAGGTAGCCTGGGTTTCACTGTGTGTTTGTGGGTGATTGTTCCTGTCTCTGTGTTTATTGCACCAGTCAGGGCTGTTTCGGTTTTCGACGTTTGTTGTTTTGTATTGTTCGTGTTTTCTTCATCATTAAAGATGTATCTAACGAACCACGCTGCATTTTGGTCCGATCCTTGTTCCACCTCTTCGTCAGAGGAGGAGTTGGAAGAAACCCGTTACAAAACCCCAGGAAGAGTAGCTGCTGCCTTGGCAGTAACTAATGGGGATCCATAATAAACCCCAGGAAGAGGAGCTGCTGCCTTGGCAGTAACTAATGGGGATCCATAATAAACCCCAGGAAGAGTAGCTGCTGCCTTGACAGTAACTAATGGGGATCCATAATAAACCTCAGGAAGAGTAGCTGCTGCCTTGGCAGTAACTAATGGGGATCCATAATAAACCCCAGGAAGAGTAGCTGCTGCCTTGGCATGAACTAATGGGGTTCCACAATAAACCCCAGGAAGAGTAGCTGCTGCCTTGGCAGTAACTAATGGGGATCCATAATAAACCCCAGGAAGAGTAGCTGCTGCCTTGGCATGAACTAATGGGGATCCATAATAAACCCCAGGAAGAGTAGCTGCTGCCTTGGCAGTAACTAATGGGGATCCATAATAAACCCCAGGAAGAGGAGCTGCTGCCTTGGCAGTAACTAATGGGGATCCATAATAAACCCCAGGAAGAGTAGCTGCTGCCTTGACAGTAACTAATGGGGATCCATAATAAACCCTCAGGAAGAGTAGCTGCTGCCTTGGCAGTAACTAATGGGGATCCATAATAAACCCCAGGAAGAGTAGCTGCTGCCTTGGCATGAACTAATGGGGTTCCACAATAAACCCCAGGAAGAGTAGCTGCTGCCTTGGCAGTAACTAATGGGGATCCATAATAAACCCCAGGAAGAGTAGCTGCTGCCTTGGCATGAACTAATGGGGATCCATAATAAACCCCAGGAAGAGTAGCTGCTGCCTTGGCAGTAACTAATGGGGATCCATAATAAACCCCAGGAAGAGGAGCTGCTGCCTTGGCAGTAACTAATGGGGATCCATAATAAACCCCAGGAAGAGGAGCTGCTGCCTTGGCAGTAACTAATGGGGATCCATAATAAACAGCAGGAAGAGTAGCTGCTGCCTTGGCAGTAACTAATGGGGATCCATAATAAACCCCAGGAAGAGTAGCTGCTGCCTTGGCAGGAACTAATGGGGTTCCACAATAAACCCCAGGAAGAGTAGCTGCTGCCTTGACAGGAACTAATGGGGATCCATAATTAATACAATTGTTGCACCCACGCTACTCGCACGCGTCAACAGCGTCTACTTAGCCAGGCGCAAAAATTTAAATTTGTTCTATTTGTGACGCTTGGAGCGCTGCAAGTTCCGCCTGTCCCATCTCCTCATTGGTTTTTAGGTGCGTATACGTACGTGGGTGATTGAAAGATAAACTGAGGTCCAATCCAGTCCAGTTGGTGGTGGTAATGCACCTTAATGTTGGTTGCCAACCGCCATATAAAGTCCACAGAAGAAGAAGAAGCCTGAAGGAGGAGAGATTACTAGAAACTAACTCGGTTTACCCTTTTATCTGTGGATTCATTGTCTGAGTCGAGGACCTTGTGCATTTCAGGTAAAATAACAACCCAATATTTATATCCCAGGACAAATTATCTAGCAACAGCAAGCTAGCTAAATTCCAATCAATGTTTAATACTTATCGACCTGTCCCCAAATTGATATAGTTGGTTCAGAGTTCATTTTGACATTTCAACCTGCGTGTCCTCATCTCGTCTGGTGTGGCGATGGCAGACACACGCGCCCAGTCTGGTCTGCATGTTAGTTTGTAATGAATGATGGATAACTAGGGTTGTTTGGCTGATGAATGATGGCTGGCTAGGGGTTCATAGCGTTGGGCCAGTAACTGAAAGGTTGCTGGTTCGATTCACTGAGGTAACTTGGTAAAAAGTCTGTCTGTACCCTTGAGCAAGGTACTTAGCCCTAATTGCTCATGTAATTCGCTCTGGATAAGGGTGTCTGCTCGGTAACTAAAATATAAATGCAAGATAAAAACGTCCGGGGAAACAGTGAAGAAATACAGTTTAACCTTTAATTAGTTTAACCTCCATGACTTGAAATGTAGTGCACTATATAGGGAATAGGGCTCTGGTATAAAGTAGTGCACTATATAGGGAATAGGGCTCTGGTCTAAACTAGTGCACTATGTAGGGAATAGGGGTCTGGTATAAAGTAGTGCACTATATAGGGAATAGGGCTCTGGTCTAAACTAGTGCACTATGTAGGGAATAGGGGTCTGGTCTAAAGTAATGCCCTATATAGGGAATAGGACTCTGGTCTATAGTAGTACCACTACATAGGGAATAGGGCTCTGGTATAAAGTAGTGCACTATATAGGGAATAGGGCTCTGGTATAAAGTAGTGCACTATATAGGGAATGGGGCTCTGGTATAAAGTAGTGCACTATGTAGGGAATAGGGCTCTGGTATAAAGTAGTGCACTATGTAGGGAATAGGGCTCTGGTATAAAGTAGTGCACTATGTAGGGAATAGGGCTCTGGTATAAAGTAGTGCACTATATAGGGAATAGGGCTCTGGTATAAGGTAGTGCACTATACAGGGAATAGGGCTCTGGTATAAAGTAGTGCACTATATAGGGAATTGGGCTCTGGTATTAGGTAGTGCACTATATAGGGAATAGGGCTCTGGTATATAGTGCACTATATAGGGAATAGGGCTCTGGTATAAAGTAGTGCACTATATAGGGAATTGGGCTCTGGTATTAGGTAGTGCACTATATAGGGAATTGGGCTCTGGTATTAGGTAGTGCACTATATAGGGAATATGGCTCTGGTATAAAGTAGTGAAAGAATTATAACAGAGGTTTGTTTTGTAATATTTACTTAGGACTATTTCAGTATTTCAGACCAGACTATTTGACGATAGTTTCAGTATTTCAGACCAGACTATTTGTGGTTAGTTTCAGTATTTAATTAATCAGCCTAGACGAAGACCCAGGGTATTCTCCTCATCAGCTTCATGGGAATGTGGAGTTTCGGTTTGGCTCTGGAATATATCCTGAGCCATGTTTGTTTTGAAACACAGTTAAGAGACCCACTATGACATGTGAAAGGTTTCGAGTCAGAGTCGGAGGGTCAATCGCTGGAATGTGTGGTAGCAGGGATTGCTGCTCCACTTTTAGGGAAATATGTAAAGCTACTGTAGTTAGTTAGGACCTGTTAGTTAGTTAGGACCTGTTAGTTAGTTAGGACCTGTTAGTTAGTTAGGACCTGTTAGTTAGTTAGGACCTGTTAGTTAGTTAGGACGTGTTAGTTAGTTAGGACCTGTTAGTTAGTTAGGACCTGTTAGTTAGTTAGGACGTGTTAATTAGTTGCTTTGGGCCTGTTAGTTGCTTTGGAACTGTTAGTTAGTTTGGACCTGTTTGTTAGTTAGTTAGTTACTTCGGGCCTGTTTGTTAGTTACTTCGGGCCTGTTTGTTAGTTAGTTAGGGCCTGTTTGTTAGTTAGTTAGGGACAGTTTGTTTAGTTAGGGACAGTTTGTTAGGGCCTCAAATCAAATGTATTTGTCACATACACATGGTTAGCAGATGTTGATGCTGAAATGCTTGTGCTTCTAGTTCCGACAATGCAGTAATAACCAACGAGTAATCTAACCTAACAATTCCACAACAACTACCTTATACACACAAGTGTGAAGGAATGAATACGAATATGTACATAAAAATATATGAATGAGCGATGTCCGAACGGCATAGGAAAGATGCAGTAGATTGTATAGAGTACAGTATATACATATGAGATGAGTAATGTAGGGTATGTAAACAAAGTGGCATAGTTTAAAGTGGCTAGTGATACATTACATCAAGATTGCAAGATGCAGTAGATGGTATAGAGTACAGTTTAAACATATGAAATGAGTAATGTAGGGTAAGTAAACATTATATAATATAAAGTGGCTAGTGATAAATTGATTACATACATTTTTCCATTATTAAAGTGGCTAGAGATGAGTCAGTATGTTGGCAGCAGCCACTCAATGTTAGTGATGGCTGTTTAACAGTCTGATGGCCTTGAGATAGAAGCTGTTTTTCAGTCTCTGGTCCCAGCTCTGATGCACCTGTACTGACCTCGCCTTCTGGATGATAGCGGGGTGAACAGGCAGTGGCTCGGATGGTTGTTGTCCTTGATGATATTTTTGGCATTCCTGTGACATCGGGTGGTGTAGGTCTCCTGGAGGGCAGGTAGTTTGCCCCGGTGATGCGTTGTGTAGACCTCACTACCCTCTGGGGAGCCTTACGGTTGTGGGCGGAGCAGTTGCCGTACCAGGCAGTGATACAGCCCGTTTGTGCATCTATAAAAGCTTGTGAGTGTTTTTGGTGACAAGCTGAATTTCTTCAGCCTCCTTGGGAATGTTTTAATCGTTGCTGTGGGAACGACATCTTCATTGCACTTTCTAATGAACTCCCTCACCGACTCAGCGTATTCGTCAATGTTGTTGTTGGACGTGTAACAGTATAATTTTCGACCGTCCCCTCGCCCATACCCGGGCGCGAACCAGGGACTCTCTGCACACATCAACAACAGTCACCCTCAGGCATCGTTACCCATCACTCCACAAAAGCCGCGGCTCTTGCAGAGCAAGGGGAACTACTACTTCAAGGTCTCAGAGCAAGTGACATCACCGATTGAAACGCTATTTAGCGCGAACCACCGCTAACTAAGCTAGCGTTTCACATCCGTTACAGACGCAATGCGGAACATATCCCAGTACACGTGATCGACACAATCTTGAAGCGTGTAATCCGATTGGTCGGACCAGCGATGAACAGACCTGAGCGCGGGTGCTTCGTGTTTTAGTTTCTGTCTGTAGGCTGGAAGCAACAAAATGGAGTCGTGGTCAGCTTTTCTGAAGGAGAGGGCGGGGGATGGCCTTATATGCGTCACGGAAGTTAGAATAACAGTGGTCTAGGGTTATGCCAGCCCTGGTAGCACAATCGATATGCTGATAGAATTTGGGGAGCCTTGTTTTCAGATTAGCCTTGTTAAAATCCCCAGCTACAATAAATGCAGCCTCAGGAAATGTGGTTTCCAGTTTACATAGAGTCCAATGAAGTTCTTTCAGGGCCGTCAATGTGTCTGCTTGGGGGGAATATACATGACTGTTATTATGATCGAAGAGAATTCTCTCGGTAGATAATGCGGTCAGCATTTGATTGTGAGGAATTCTAAGTCAGGTGAACGAAAGGACTTGAGTTCCTGCATGTTGTTATCATCACACCATGTCTCGTTAATCATAAGGCATTCACCCCCGCCCTCCTTCTTACCAGAGAGATGCTTGTTTCTGTCGGCGCGATGCGTGAAGAAACCAGGTGGCTGTACCGACTCAGATAGCGTGTCTCAAGTGAGCCATCTTTCCGTGAAACAAAGAACGTTCCAGTCTCTGATGTCTCTCTGGAATGCTACCCTTGCTCGGATTTCATCAACCTTGTTGTCAAGAGACTGGACATTGGCGAGTAGTATGCTAGGGAGTGGTGCTCGATGTGCCCGTCTACGGAGCCTGACCAGAAGACCGCTCCGTCTGCCCCTTCTACAGCGTTGTTGTTTTGGGATGCCGGCTGGGATCTGATCCATTGTCCTGGGTGGTGGGCCAAACAGAGGAACCGTTTCGCGAAAGTCTTATTTATGGTCGTAATGATGGTGAGTTGACGTTGCTCTTATATCCAATAGTTCCTCCCAGCTGTATGTAATAAGATCTAAGATTTCCTGGGGTAACAATCTAAGAAATAACACGTAAAAAAACTAAATATTGCATAGTTTCCTAGGAACGCGAAGCAAGGTGACCATCTCTGTCAGCGCAGGAAGTTGTCTGACCTGTTAGATGGGGCCTGTTTGTTCGATAGGTAGGGACAGTTAGATAGGGCCTGTTAGTTAGGTTACAAGTGACCTAGCTATCTTTCAACTTGAACTTTTAATTCCATCATTTTAATTGAATGTTCAATTGATTATATATCTGCTAACTTTTTCCACATACGGAGGCTTCATGACTATAGCCTATTGATGCTGTGATGACTCATGATTGGTCAACGACAAGCTACACGCGCCACGCTCCAATATTGTGTAAAGAAAGAGCAGCAGCATCAATTGTAAAATGTCTCTACTGCAGCAGTCAAGTTCGGATCTGTACGGCGCTTCCGGAGAAGTAAATGAAAACGTACCCGAGAACCAATCAGATCCGACCCAGACCCATGACATTATTTTCAATTCTGGATACTGATCATCTCGTGTCCCGGATTGGGTCTCAGGTATTCGGGTACAGGTGGATCCATGAAGATCTCTACTGATCACACAGCTTTGTGGTGTAAACTCAACCTCAGGTGAGATGTAGGAGTGTAGTTTAACCCACAATCATCTCAACCTTTATTTCCTTTAAGTTATAAACTCTAGAGGCTCACTGGAGTTGAGATACACTGTATACTCTAGAAGGGCCCAGAGTCTAAACCTCCAGCTCCTAGTTATACACTAGAAGGGCCCAGAGTCTAAACCTCTAGCTCTAGTTATACACTAGAAGGAACCATAGTTTTTCCTGACAAGACTCCATTAGTTCTACTGTCTGTCTCGACACACTAGAGTTAATTTATACACACTATATATACAAAAGTATCGGGACACCCCTTCAAATTAGTGGCTATTTCAGCCACATTCGTTGCCGATAGGTGTATAAAATCGAGCACAAAGCCATGCAATCCCCATAGACAAACATTGGCAGTAGAATGACCTTACTGAAGAGCTCAGTGACTTTCAATGTGGCACCATCATAGGGTAGCACTATTCCAACAAGTCGATTTGTCAAATGTCTTCCCTGCTGGAGCTGCCCGGTTAACTGCTGTTATTGTGAAGTGGAGCAACAACGGCTCAGCCACGAAGTGGTAGGCCACACAAGCTCACAGAACGGGCCACCGAGTGCTGAAACGAGAAGCTCGTAACAAATGTCTGTCCTCGGTTGCAACACTCACTACCGAGTTCCCAACTGCCTCTGGTAGCAACGTCAGCGCAATAACTGTTTGTCGGAAGCTTCATGAAATGGGTTTCCATGGCCGAGCAGCCGCACTACAAGCCCTAAGATCACCATGCGCAATGCCAAGCATCATCTGGAGTGGTGTAAATCCCGCCACCATTGGACTCTGGAGCAGTGGAAACGCGTTCTGTTCTCTGGAGTGATGAATCACTCTTCACCAACTGTCAGTCCGACGGACAAATCTGAGTTTGGTGGATGAGGACTAATGGTCTGGGGAGGGAAGGAAGGAGTAGGGGTTGAAAGAGAGTGGGACTGACTTACTTTGCGGTATCCTTTGAAGCACTAATGGCTTGATAGTGCAGAGTGTTGCACCAGATAAAACCTAGGAACATCATCTAGGTTGTGAATAATGGATCATCTATATCAATGACTATGTCCCAAATGCACTACTTTTAAAAATGGGCCCTGGTCAACATTTGTATACTAATTTTTAATATGGGCCTGGTGTCTTGAGATGTTGCTTCAATATATCCACATAATTTTCCTACCTCATGATGCCATCTATTTTGTGAAGTGCACCAGTCCCTCCTGCAGCAAAGCACACCCACAAGTTCTATTTTTTGGAGCAGTGGCTTCTTCCTTGCTGAGCGGCCTTTCAGGTTATGTCAATATAGGACTCGTTTTACTGTGGATATAGATACTTTTGTACCTGTTTCCTCCAGCATCTTCACAAAGTCCTTTGCTGTTGTTCTGGGATTGATTTGCACGTTTTGCACCAAAGTACGTTCATCTCTAGGGGACAGAACGCTTCTCCTTCCTGAGCGGTACAACGGGTACAACGGCTGCGTGGTCCCATGGTGTTTATACTTGTGTACTATTTTTTTGTACAGATGAACGTGGTACTTTCAGGCATTTGAAGTTCACTTAGTTCTGAACGTGGATCATTTAGTTCTGAATATTGGTAATTTAGTTCTGAATGTTGGTCATTTAGTTCGAAATGTGGGTAATTTAGTTCTGAATATAGTTAATTTAGTTCTGAATAATGGTAATGTAGTTCTGAACGTGGGCCATTTAGTTCTGAACGTGGGCCATTTAGTTCTGAACGTGGGCCATTTAGTTCTGAACGTGGGCCATTTAGTTCTGAACGTGGGCCATTTAGTTCTGAACGTGGGCCATTTAGTTCTGAACGTGGGCCATTTAGTTCTGAACGTGGGCCATTTAGTTCTGAACGTGGGCCATTTAGTTCTGAACGTGGGCCATTTAGTTCTGAACGTGGGTCATTTAGTTCTGAACGTGGGTCATTTAGTTCTGAATACAGTTCATTTAGTTCTGAACGTGGGTAATTTATTTTGAAATGTGGGTAATTTAGTTCTGAATACAGTTAATTTAGTTCTGAATGTGGGTCATTTAGTTCTGAACGTGGGTCATTTAGTTCTGAACGTGGGTCATTTAGTTCTGAACGTGGACGATTTAGTTCTGAATATAGTTCATTTAGTTCTGAATATAGTTCATTTAGTTCTGAATATAGTTCATTTAGTTCTGAACGTGGGTCATTTAGTTCTGAACGTGGGTCATTTAGTTCCTTCAGAAAATATTCACAATTTTTCCACATGTTGTGTTATAGCCGAATTTAAATTTGTGTCACTGGCCTAAACACATTACCCCATAATGACAAAGTGGAATAATTGTTTTTCGAAATCTTTACAAAAAAAAAAGAAAGAAAATCTATGTCTTGAGTCAATAAGTATTCAACCCCTTTGTTTTAAGTAAAAACCTCCAGTGTTTAATATGAGTTTTGAATGACTTCCTCATCTCTGTAACCCACACATACAATTATCTATAAGGTCCTTCAGTTGAGAAGTGAATTTCAAACACCTATTCAACCACAAAGACCAGGAGGTTTTCAAATTCCTTGCCAAGAAGGGCACCTACAGTGGCTTGCGAAAGTATTCACCCCCTTGGCATTTTTCCTATTTTTGTGGGGTTTGTATCATTTGATTTATGTAATATGCCTACCACTTTGAAGATGCAAAGTATTTTTTTATTGTGAAACAAACAAGAAATAAGACAAAAAAACAAAACTTGAACGTTCATAACTATTCACCCCCAAAGTCAATACTTTGTAGAGCCACCTTTCACAGCAATTACAGCTGTAAGTCTCTTGGTATGTCTCTATAAGCTTGGCACATCTTGCCACTGGGATTGTTGCCCATTCTTCAAGGAAAAACTGCTCCAGCTCCTTCAAGTTGTATGGGTTCCACTGATGTACAGCAATCTTTAAGTTATACCACAGATTCTCAATTGGATTGAGGTCTGGGCTTTGACTAGGCCATTCCAAGACATGTTTCCCTTTAAACCACTCAAGTGTTGCTTTAGCAGTATGCTTATGGTCATTGTCCTGCTGGAAGGTGAACCTCCGTTCCAGTCTCAAATCTCTGGAACACTGAAACAGGTTTCCTTCAAGAATTTCCCTGTATTTAGCACCATCCATCATTCCTTCAATTCTGACCAGTTTCCCAGTCCCTGATGATGAGAGATGTGTTTGCGCCAGACATAGCATTTTCCTTGATGGCCAAAAAGCTACATTTCAGTCTCATCTGACCAGAGTACCTTCTTCCATCTGTTTTGGGAGATTCCCACATGCATTTCAGCAAACATCAAAAGTGTTTGCTTATTTTTTCTTTAAGCAATGGCTTTTTTCTTGCCACTCTTCCGTAAAGCCCAGCTCTGTGGAGTGTACGGCTTAAAGTGGTCCTATGGACAGATACTCCAATCTCCACTGTGGAGCTTTGCAGCTCCTTCAGGGTTATCATTGGTCTCTTTGTTGCCTCTCTGATTAATGCCCTCCTTGCCTGGTCTGTGAGTTTTGGTGGGCGGCCCTCTCTTGGCAGGTTTGTTGTGGTGCCATATTCTTTCCATTTTTTAATAAGGGATTTAATGGTGCTCAGTGGGATGTTCAAAGTTTCAGATATTTTTTTATAACCCAACCCTGATCTGTCCTTCTCCACAACTTTGTCCTTGAACTAGTCTTCATGGTGCCGCTTGCTTGGTGGTGTTGCAGACTCTGGGGCCTTTCAGAACATGTGTATATATACTGAGATCATGTGACACTTAGATTGCACACAGGTGGACTTTATTTAACTAATTCTGTGACTTCTGAAGGTAATTGGTTGCACCTGATCTTACTTAGGGGCTTCATAGCAAAGGGGAGGGGCTTCATAGTAAAGGGGAGGGGCTACATAGCAACGTGTGAATAAATATGCAGGAACCACCTTTCCATTTTTTATTTATCTTTAATCTTTTATTTTTATTTTTCATTTCACTTCACCAATTTTGACTATTGTATGTATTTCCATTACATGAAATCCAAATAAAAATCAATTTAAATTACAGGTTTTAATGCAACAAAATAGGAAAACGCCAAGGGGGATGAATACATTTGCAGGACACTGTATTGGTGGATAGGTAAACAGAACAGACATTGACTATCCCTTTGAGCATGGTGCAATAATTAATTACACTTTGGATGGTGTATCAATACAACCAGTCACTACAAAGATACAGGCGTCCTTCCGAACTCAGTTGCTGGAGAGGAAGGAAACCGCTCAGGGATTTCACCATGAGAGCAAAGTTGACTTTAAAACAGTTACAGAGGGTAATGGCTGATAGGAGAAAACTGAGGATGAATCAACAACATTGTAGTTACTTCACAATACTAACCTAAATGACAGAGTGAAAAGAAGGAAGCTTGTACAGAATAAAAATATTCCAAAACATGCATCCTGTTTGCAACAAGGCACTAAAGTCATACTGCAGAAAATGTGGCAAAGCAATGAACTTCTTGTCCTGAGGTTTTATGTTTGAGGCAGATCCAATACAGCAAATTACTGAGTACCACTCTCCATATTTTAAAGCATAGTGCTGGCTGCATCATGTTATAGGTATGCTTGTAATCGTTAAGGACCGGAGAGTTTTTCAGGATAAAAAAGAAATGGAAAGGAGCAAGGCGCAGGCAAAATCCTAGAGGAAAAACTGGTTCAGTCTGCTTTCAACCTGGGAGATGAATTCACCTTTCAGCAAGACAACCTAAAAAGTTGTTGTAGCTGTTCCCTCATTATAAACTCTAGAAACCAGAGAGGTGTAGTTGGTGTAGCTGTTCTCTCATTATAAACTCCTGAAACCAGAGAGGTGGAGTTGGTGTAGCTGTTCTCTCATTATAAACTCCTGAAACCAGAGAGGTGGAGTTGGTGTAGCTGTTCCCTCATTATAAACTCTAGAAACCAGAGAGGTGGAGTTGGTGTAGCTGTTCTCTCATTATAAACTCCTGAAACCAGAGAGGTGTAGTTGGTGTAGCTGTTCCCTCATAATAAACTCCTGAAACCAGAGAGGTGTAGCTGTTCTCTCATTATAAACTCTAGAAACCAGAGAGGTGTAGTTGGTGTAGCTGTTCCCTCATAATAAACTCCTGAAACCAGAGAGGTGTAGCTGTTCTCTCATTATAAACTCTAGAAACCAGAGAGGTGTAGTTGGTGTAGCTGTTCCCTCATAATAAACTCCTGAAACCAGAGAGGTGTAGCTGTTCTCTCATTATAAACTCCTGAAACCAGAGAGGTGGTGTTGGTGTAGCTGTTCCCTCATTATAAACTCCTGAAACCAGAGAGGTGTAGCTGTTCTCTCATTATAAACTCCTGAAACCAGAGAGGTGGAGTTGGTGTAGCTGTTCCCTCATAATAAACTCTAGAAACCAGAGAGGTGTAGTTGGTGTAGCTGTTCTCTCATTATAAACTCCTGAAACCAGAGAGGTGTAGCTGTTCTCTCATTATAAACTCTAGAAACCAGAGAGGTGTAGTTGGTGTAGCTGTTCCCTCATTATAAACTCTAGAAACCAGAGGTGTAGTTGGTGTAGCTGTTCCCTCATTATAAACTCTAGAAACCAGAGAGGTGTAGTTGGTGTAGCTGTTCTCTCATTATAAACTCCTGAAACCAGAGAGGTGTAGCTGTTCT